>NC_133201.1:9302107-9442107 GCF_958299795.1 Porites lutea
CACCAAAAATCAGTACGACTGCAAAAGATGCGGACGCAAACTCCGTCCCAAACAGTGCCCTGCCTACGGGAAAGAATGCAGTAAATGCAAAAAGAAGGGCCACTTTGCTGAGCAGTGCCGTAGCAAGGCAAATGCCAATCCTTCCAGCAAGCGATCTAGCCAGCAGAAACAAATACCCGGACTCAAAAAGAAGATTCATGAAGCAACTGCAGACTCAGGAGGTAGCTAAGCAGACTTCTCAGAGTATGACACTGACAAGGTCACAGTGCAAGTTGACTCTATAGAAGCAAAGGCTGAAGAAACCAAGTCTACCAAGACGCATTTGAACAAGAAACTGCCCAAACAGGTCCAGCGTGTAAAGAAAGTCGTGTCTGACAGCCCGGGGCTAGTGGATTTTGCGATCGGGCAAGTGAATTCTGTGCTCAACTTGCCCGACGGACAAGTGAAGATTTTTTGGAGAATTAGAATTACAGAAGTACTGTAAGACAAAATGTTTTTTAAAACATTTTGTCTTAAAAATTCCTAATAAATTCCTGCAGACCAAAAGGCGCTCCGACGAAGTGAAATCTGCATAAACAAGACAAGTATCGCATTACATGTCAGACGAAACATATTGAGATCCCGCGCATAAAGTAAAAGCAGATATTGAAAAAACTTTGGAGGTATATGTTGCCTGTGACTAATTCTTACCGATTCAGAGAAAGCTATTTGTCTAAATTTTCTTCATAATCATTTGTGAGGAACGTAAACAAAAGGTTTTGATCCTGAACTCTAGTGAGAAACTTGTTATGGTTTTAGCAAATATTGGTCACGTGCGTGTCATTGTGGTGTAACAAATTCTAAACACCGATACTGTAGGTGTTTGTCGATTAAAATATGTAGACCACATCGTATTGTTTTCACTTTTCACGAAAATCTTTCTGATGAAAAGTTGCCAGAAATAAAACGAACATTTTTGTTCTTTTGAAACCTAAAACCTTTGGTTACCTGTAACAAGATGAACCACAAATTTGCTTAATTTTTGTTTGCATGACATTTGCTCACTGATGCGTGACTTGGCACTCGCACTTTCCACTTTCCCGTGAACTTGAAACTTGACTTGGAAAACCGACTTCCAAACAAACCTTCTTCAGAAAAATGATCTTCTGAATACACTACTTTTGAATGAGAAGCAAACTGATGAAAGCTATCAAATTTTAGATAAACATCCCCCCTGTCAGCGGCTAAGAAATACTCCCGCGTTAAAATTTGTTTTGGCGGCAAATTGCAGAATGAAGCACTTTCACTGGCAGCTTTTCGCGTTGTCGGCGTTGTCGTTTAGTGTGTCCATTGAGAACTTTGGTTTCACGGTTCCAACGCCGTTTTTTTTCTTGAAAAATGTCTTTTCTAAATTGTAAAATGTTTAAAATGCATGTTAATCATTCACGTGTTGGGTTGGACAGTGTGGCAGCGCCGAGAGAAGAAGAGTATCTTACCAGGTCTACTTATAGTTCACACTTTTTACAGTTATTTATTGCTTTTGTTAAATAACTACAGCTGATTGTATTGAATAAATAAGTAATGGTAACAGGACTGAGTGGAGTCCAATTCGATCTGTAATCATACGAGTGATTAACAAAATCGGACGACCGCGTAGCAGGAGTCCGATTTATTTAATCACGAGTATGATTACAGACCGAATTGGACGACACAAAGTTCCGTTACCAATTAATCATAACTTTAACAAGATTTGTAATATATTAGGCTCTTTTTTTAATCAAAACACAAGAAATTCCGAGATTTTTTTTGCTAGCAGTGACAAAAAAAAGCCATTTAAGCGTGCGCGTGATGCCGCATACTGTCCAATTAGTTAGGCATGACGCGTACTGTCCTTTTTAACTGTCCTATTAAGGCTGATTGGCTATCAACTGTTGATAGCCAATCAGATTTAAGAATTTTGTTATAGGTATGATTAAGCCAATAGTTTTTTAACTTACAGTGTAATTAAGAAAGGAATAGTTAATTAATATTTTTTCATTCTGACTTACAGTGTAATTAAGAAAGGAATAGTTAATTAATATTTTTTCATTCTGCTCGCGAAAAAATTTTTTTTCGGGCTAGTAGATGTTTGTTACAGCTTGCCCGAAGGGCAAGCTGTAAAATTGACTTTCTTTGCACCCTGAGGTCACCAAGGTCTATTAAGACGAAGACCAATCACTTGATGTATTGTATGCCACTGTTGAGCTTGAATTACCAGACGGGAGTACAAAGAAGGTTCCAGGGCAAGGTCGACACTGGAGCTCAGGTGAACTTGACGAATTATATGACATTCCGAGAAATCTTTGGCCATGATGCAGAGAGAATTCTGCACGACAGTCACGTGAAACTCACAGGCTATGGAGGAAAGCGCTTCAGGAACCTCGGGAAATTCTGTATTGACTGTGTTCGCCACAATGATGTCGTTGGCCGACGCGTTGAATTCTTTGTATCCGACTGTGGCGGTAACTTGTTCTCACTAAAATTGCCCCGTGCAATGAAAATCATCAAGATTATGTATGAGGAGGAGACGGACTGCAAGGACTGCCATGGCCCCTATGACGTGAGTGAGGTCAGAGACGGTACTGAGGAGGAAAAACAAGTTACTCCAGCACCAGACCAAGATGCAGCAAAACCCAAGAACTCTCTCAAAGTGAGGAAGCCCATTGAAATCAGGGATACAACCAAAGTCCTTAAGGATGCCAGTGACGTGTTTGAAGGTGTCGGAAAGCTAAATGGCTACCAATACCAGATCAAGATAAATGAAAAAGTCCAACCAGTGGTCAGCCACAGATACAGTGTACCACCACCAATGCAGGAGCCTCTGAAGAAGAACTTAGACTGGATGGTGGGCATCGGCGTCAGCAAGAAGCAAGAAGATGCAAGACCGTGGGTAAGCAATGTACTCTGCACACCCAAGCCCAATGGAGACATCCGGATATGCCTAAATCCAAAGCCACTCAACAAGGCAGTGAAGAGGCCACACCTTTATGCACTGACAATGGAAGATGTATTACAGAAACCACACGGTTGCAAGTATTTCTCCACCCTTGACCAATCATCAGGCTATTGGAATATTGAAGTACATCCAGACAGCGTACACCTACTCACTTTCAACATTAATTTGGACAATATGCATACAAAAGGCTTCCATTTGGGCTCGTGCGTAGCCAAGACGTATTCGAACGTTTATACCCAACCTGGCTGCCAAGACGCAGGACCTCCGGGCTCTGGTAAAGAAGAATGCAGAATTTGTGTGGGAAGAGACACACACCAAGATACTTGAAGCACTGAAGGCTGAGGTCAAAGACAACACGATATTACAGTACTTTGACAAACAGAAAGAAATCGTTTTCGAGTGTGATGCCAGCCAAAAGGGCCTGGGTGCATGTATACTCCAGGACGCCAAGCGAGTCAATTTCTCATCTAGAAGCTTGATTGATACAGAAACGAGATACTGTAACCTGGAACACGAGATGCTTGCTGTCGCCTGGGCAGTCAAGCATTACTGACAGTACATGTACGGATGAAGATTTGACATAGTCCGTGACCACAGTCCATTACAACAGATCATTAAGAAAGACATAAGAGACACGACCACCCCGCTGCAGCAACTTTTGCAGCGATGTCAAGGCTACGATTTCACAATTGAATACAAGGGTGTTGAGATGCGCATTATCCGACTGCCTCTCAAGGTGTGTGCCGCCACCAGCGCCCAACTAAGGACCAGTATTCCGAAAGACCAGCCAAATTGGGATATGTGAGGTCGTTGTGGCAAATGAATCTGACATCAAGAAGATTCAATCAACTCAAAAGAAAGATCCAGTCTTCCAGGAGCTAGAGCGCCTATGCCAGGAAGGATGGCCAGAACACCGCAATCAAGTGCCCGAGTTGGCCATAGCTTGCTGGGATTACAGACATGACATTGCAGTCATCAATGGGATCGTTGTGAAGAGCCAAAGGATCCTGGTGCGGCAGAAAATGCGTGAGTGCTTATTCCGAAACCTGCACCAAGTCCATCAAGGAGTGGACAAATCTATCCAAAGAGCCAGAGACAAGTGGTTCTGGCCTGGCATGTCTGAACAGATCAGGAGGCTTATTCTAACCTGCCCATCCTGTCTGGAGCACCAACCCAGACAGAAACAAGCAGCGGTTATCCCTGTGATCACAACCAATGCCATGCAGATTCTGGGTTGTGACATTTTCCAGCATGCTGGTCGATGGTACAGTTGCATCATTGACTACCACACAGGGTATCTGTGGGTGAAGCCAATCAAGAACCAAGAAGCAGATACAGTGATCCAACATTTTCAGAGTGTCTGCAGCCAGTTTGGTTACCCTACGGAGGTAGTGAGCGATCGAGGCTCTCAGTACACTTCCAGCGACTTCCAAGAACTCTGTTTGAAATTCAACATCATCCACAAGCCAGGGACCCCTCACTCTTGGTGGAAGAACGGCTGCTGCAAAAATGCCATTGGGAGGCTCAAAAGGTTGCTTGAGAAGTCAAAGGAAGAAGGAACGTCAATGGAAGACATATTTCTGAACATCCGGGACACACCATTAGACGCCAACACCCCTCCACCCTATGAGCTGATGTTTCAAAGGAAGGTCAAATCAGACGTACCCTCAATACCACTCAGCCTGTTCGACAGCACCAACAGCATCAACGCAGGCCATGGAAGTGTGAAGCACGCAGAGAGAACAAATGAAAGCGAAAACAGAGGTGAGCCACTCAGGCTGGAGCAACATCAAACAGTCATGTTTATGAAGAAACCTCAGGAAAAGGAGGCCTGATGGTCAAGTGGGACGGTCATTTCAGTGGACGGACAATGATCATACACCGTGGAAGACGACTCAACCAGAACACAATGCTCCAGAGACCGGGTCCATATCAAGCCAATCCCTGGATATGCCCCCACTCCACCTACTGCAAAAGCTTTTTCGGAAAGAAGGGGAGAAGGTGCATCAGTGCCAGTGGAAATGCCAGACACCAAGGTTACGGCTAGCCCACCAAAGCCGAGGCCCGAGACCTCCATAAAGCAGAAACCTGACAATCCACCAGACAGCGTCAGAACATCCATATCATTTTGTGTTACAAGTTTCGGGGACCTATACTTGGAGGGGCTTATACATGGAGGAGCTTATTTTCGGAATTTTACGGTAACTGCAATAAACAACATTAGGAGGACGAGGATACAGGCCAGAATTAAAAACATCAGCATTTAGTGGAAGTGTCCCTACTACATTTGTCTAAGACTGTGTTGGAGAATGAATTTAAGGAATTTGAAGAGCTGTTGACAGGTACCGAGGTTAACTTTTAATTTGGTCACAGATGCCATGGTAGTGTGTTGGGGTGTCTATACTGATTTTGTGAACCATTCTACAGCAGTGAACTGAGTTCTTTTCAGATTTCTGCTTCCATATAAAGACAACTGTAACACTGAGAATTCCCAGTTAGCCCAAATATCTTTTTGAAGTGCAGTATCAGAAAAATAAAACAAACTGAGTATATAGCATGGCTTTCAAGTGTAAGACTAATAGCGTGACAAGAGCACATGCGTATTTCTGCGTAAAAATTCATAGTTCTCCCATATTGAGAGTCGCTCAAATATGCCACATTTCTAGCTGAAACTGTGGTTAGTAAAGAAGACCTCTTAGGCAACAAAGCCGTAAGCAACACAGCTGAAGTAGAAAACTCCTCAATGAGTTAAGTGCAAGAAGCTTAAGGTGATTCCCTAGTAAAAGAACCTAACATAGATTGTAGATGAAACTTGGTACACTGATGTAACAAGTCAAGAAGATGATAAAAACGTAATAAAAAGTGGGGGTCACCGTGCTCGTTTTGACGTCACAATGCTGACAAATACGGCTATTTTGGACCCTTTGACAAAAAACGCGCGTAGCCCAAAACTAGACAAAAAGGAAAGATTTTTTCAATGATGCATGTGGTATCGCACAGAATTTGACTTTAATGTATTGTTTATCCACTTACGTACCATAAAAATGCCTTTTAATGCCCTTGTTTTTACTTTACGCTCCAAAGTAGAATTAAATTGGATACGCGCTATTCGACACGTGATAACTCAATCCGTACAATTTAGTAAAATTGCCAAAAAACTGAACATAGATTTGCGCTAATTTTTTTCTCACCGAAAGGAAGCACTGTCCTTATTAAAATCATGAAATAAAAAATGGGGGTCACCGTACTCGTTTTTGCGGTAGAGCTGCAGAAAGTGCGCACCAAATGCATTTTCCTTGATTTTTGAGAGAGGACTGGGTCGAGTTTCAAAATAGAATGTATCTGAAAGGGGGAAGAAAGTATTAAAAATTCCGTTTTTACAGAATTTACATCGAGATATCACATTTAGGACACAATGTGATAAAGAAAGCGTTTAAATGAAAATCAAAGTGAATAAGCACAAATGAAACATCCACTATCGAGGTTCTCCGTGAGGAAGTCGAACTCAGCAACACGCGTACTGCTTACGTTATGCACATTCCCACCACACTGAGTCTCACCTCGGCAAGAAACAACCGCAAGCAAAAATTGCAATAGCGTTCTCTTCGGTCAACTTCATTTTAATAATGTTACTTCACATGCTCTTTTTTATGGACGCCATCTTGTTATGCGCAGTAAGAGATGCGCAATGCAAAACCAGGGAATCACCTTAAAACACCTTTTTAAAAAAAGGAACCAAGCACAAGGATTTTGGCACTGTTTTGGAGATGGACTTAACCAGAAATTAATTTCTATCTGTAGCGCAGGATAGAGAGGAGAAATTCAGTGTAATTTAAACTATAGCCTGCGTAGCAAGCGTTTCCGTTTGGTTTCGGAGCAAAGAAATACCGAGGAAGGGAACTTTCGGTGTTGACCGCGCGAGAAATGAAACGAGAGCCAAAAAGTGAAAGAGGGGGGAGGGGGAGGGGAAGGAAGGAAACGCTTGCAGACAAACGCCTCGATTTTGAAAACCTGCGTTCGCCAGCGAACGCAACGCCTGATTGGTTCGGCTCGTCGAACAATGTTGGCATGTGTCGATCAAAGGTTTGTTTCATACTGAGAGGTCATGTTTGGTACGTGACACGCATATTAATTTTCTGTGGTTATTGTTTATTCTGGTCGGCAAGATTTTCCCTCCAATGCAAGTGCATTTTATTTAACTTCTTTTGAAACACAAAGCTCTTCTTGCGATTTTATAAGGGTTTCAGGTCGTTTTATCGTTTTATCTGTCTCCTGGATCTGAATAACTAAAAGCGATTTTCTTTTGTCAGGGAATGCAATGGTTTCCTGCAATGTTTTGTTATGCTGGGCCCAGCTCGTTAGTGTGTTTTTTTTTTTTTTGTGGGATGTTAAATTCTCTCGGATAGTGATTTACAGATACAAATTTTGAAGAATGGATTACACCTTAAACTGAAGCTACATCAACTAGGAAGACCTGCATTGTGACTCAGTCAAAATTTTAGTTTGGTTCTCCACGCGAACTTTCAGTTGCCGGGTTAGCTTTGTTCTAGGACGCTTTTACAAGAGCACTCTAGTTGTCTGTGCCGTGGCGAGAACGGTAAGCCGTTCTGTCTAGCTGATCTAGACTTGAATGCGTGTCATATTTTACCACTTCAAATCCAACTTTCTGGAGGTTTAGAGCTAAAACTTTAAAACTTCATTCACCCTCGCGGTCCTTCCTTTTAGACGGATTAAGAAGACAAATGTACAAAGCCTGCATTGATCATTGGGATTCATTGAGATTTCACCATTAACGCCGTCCACGCGCTCCAAAATACAAAAAAAAATTATTTTGGTTTCACACACGCGTCCTCTAAAGTTCATTTCCGCTCCACGGAAGGCCAAACATTTTATTGGTCAATTATGACAGTTGATGACAGCATCAAATGTCGGTTCGCGAACTCAGGCGTGACAGACCAAGTGGGTGGTTTTCAAAATCCCGGGGTTTGTCTGCAAGCGTTTCCTTCCATTCTTCCCCACCCCCTCCCTGCTCTTTTACTTGCGCCACTTTTCTCGCGGTCTTTGACTCTCGTTCCTCGTTCTTTTCTCCTAAACCGCACAGAAACGCTTGCTACGCAGGCTATTTAAACTATAAAATCAGCATAACAAATATCAGAGGACTGCAGCACAATAAATAATTATCTTTTATAGACATTTTGCTGCTACAAGTATTAGACACAATAAAATATTATTTTGATGTAAATACATGTAAGTGGTGACTGATGCATAGGCATCAGTATCTCATAGGACAGTTTCATACGCTTTTAGAGCACACAAAGAAATACCGTATTTTCTCAAATAATAGCCAGGGGCAATTATTTTCTTTTTTCTCATCAAAAGGGTGCGATTACCTGAGGGAAGGCGAATATTTTCAAATATTGCTCACTAGAAGTCATACAATAAATCTTTTATTTTCTCATGCCATTAAATCAAAAAATGATCACATCAAATAAACTGAACTTGGGCTTTTTACGTGTTCAAATTTGGTACCTTGATTATATTTCAGAGCTTGAATCATTACTGATCAGTTTTGCTGGATCAGATTCCACCTCAACTTGACAGGGAGCGAATAACAGAAAGAGAATGTGGTGAGAGAGGGTTGGAGTGGGGGTGATTTTTCAAGGGCGGCAATCATTTTAGATGTTTCTAGCAAAAGGGGTGATTATTTGAGAGAGGTGATTAATCAAGGAATGGCTATTACTCGACGAAATGCATTACGTTTCAATGGCTAAACATCACAATAACCAGCCACTTATTTGCATGTCGTTCAATAACGAAAGAAACTATTGTGTTTGTACCTCATATTGTCGAGTATTCTTAAGTAATTGTTTCTGCAACTAAACCTCTGGCCACAAAGACTATTGTCTTTATAAAAACGCCATCAAAATAGATGCAGTACAGTTTAAATTCGAAGATAATGGATCGAAAATAATTATACACTTTACAATTAATCAACATTATACGCGCGCCAAAAATGAAAGGAAAATATAATTTGTCCTTAGAATTAAATTATTGTCTCCATTAACATCTCTGTCGCTTTAGAAATGCTCATTTTTGTCTTACTTTCAATTAATCAACGACTTTTCCGCTTTTATAGTTGGAATTTAAGCTTTCTATGTGTGCGTGTTTCCCACGAACATTACAAATTATCAAATTGCAGCGGTTTGCGCGCCAAAATCACAATACATGAATAGCTTGCAGAGACCCTTCTCTAATTTTTCATTTTTTTTTTTTTTGCAACTTTTGACTAAAGCCAGTTGGGAAATATCCATTAACACTAGCTAATAGAAAAAGCGCCTTAAAATAAGGAGATATTTGGCAAGTCAAGTTAAGCAGGGTGCACCAAAAGCAGCGTTCGTTCTCGGCGTTAATTCTGCACATTCGATTCTTTCGATATCACACGATCGCGAGTTCGTAATGCACATCGGTACACATATCATGTTCATTCACTGCTTAAAAGCTTAAGGTTTTCTAGATTTACGTATATCCAAGCTTTAGCTATGTTATTTTGACGTGTATTGCACAGTTAATTTCTGTTGACATAAGCGAACGACAAATCTAAATTTTGGGCAACACAAGCGTTAATCGTCGCTTCCAACGACAAACAAAAGCTTTATGTTCGGGCGGGCGACTTGACTGGTTATCAGCTGTAAAATTTGTCTAATTTATATAAATATTTACTTTAGAAGACTACTCGAACTTACCTCGCAAATGGAACGATCCCGAAAGATTGTTGGATGAAACAACCGAGCGAGAATAGGAAGACAGTACAAAATACGCGCAGATCGATGAAGAAGCGCGCGAAAAATGATTCTTCCCGAAACAACAGGCGCGGTAACTAAGCGCACAACCCTGGGTTTATACGTGGCCATGGGGGCCCGGCCATTGGTATACATAGGTATACAGGGTATACATGGGTATACAGGGTATACAGGGGTATACATGGTATACAGGGTATACATGGGTATACAGGGTATACATGGGTATACAGGGTATACAGGGGTATACATGGTATACAGGGTATACATGGGTATACAGGGTATACATGGGTATACAGGGTATACAGGGGTATACATGGTATACAGGGAGAAAAACAGTCTATTACTATTACATGAAGGATATATCTATTTGGCGTAAGCGTAACATGAAAGAATAACCCAACCCTGCCAAAACGCGAGAGGACTGAGCACTACAAAAGTTCAGACAACACGTTCGAAGGCTTGTGTTTTTCACCTTGTGAAAATGGACGAGGAAAAGCTTGATATAGGCCTGATTCAGCGATTTAGATCGGGTATTTCTGTCGATAAGAAAAGTAAGAAAAAGGTTCTTGCAATATTCAAGTATTTAACGGGGAAAGAGAGCCCTATAGAAGCTGTGGAGCTCACGGTTCGTCGAGACCAAAACCTCCGAGAAGCACAGCTGAAAATCATGTACGAGATGGTCAAACTCGTAGAAGATCCGCCGACGTTGGTAAGAAACGAATGCTTTTTCCTCTCTTAGTTTTACTATTATCCCTTGTTTGTGAAAATTCTCTTCGTTCCTATGTACCAAAATCGGTCCCGGTCGATTAGAATGAGGGCAAAACTGGGTTTATTGACTTGAGCAGGACCGGACGTTGTCGTTTTCTAGTTTCAGTCTTTTGATATCAGATTGGAATGCGAAACATATCAGAATGTTAGCGATATCAAATTCTTTTGACGAGAGTTGTTTAACTGACGAAGGTTGAGGGAGATCAGAGAAATATGTGATCATGAAAAAATTTAAAATATTTGTCGGGAAGTCTGTTGCTTTTTTTTCGAATTAATGCGAAATTTAAGCTTCCCAGGCTCTCTTAAAGCTTATTGGAAAATCGTTTGAGTTAGGGTTAGTTTCATTTTGTTACCTTTATTAGTGGTTCTGCACAACTGACAAAATGTTGATGAAATGAACAGATTATGAGAAACTGAAGCTTTACTGCATTCATTTAAATATTGCACAACATTGAAGAAAAGTCACACTTTAATAATTCAACACATGTATTTAAAGAATAAGCTTATTGTTGATGCATTGCTCTGGTGTGATTGATTTCCGTTTTCTTTGTCACATCTGTTGTATTTTCCCTTTTTTATCACCTTAATTCATACATGTATACAGCTACTACTAGCACAAAGAAAAGATCTAAAGTAAAAAGCCCAAAAACAAAAATTTGAAACCCAAAACAAGCAATGTTCACAACTGTTCGTTATAATTATTGTAGGCAGTGCACTTTATGTTTACTGCAGCAGTATAAATGGAACACAGTCAACATACAATTGCCGGGATTAATCATCAAGGTGCTATAAAGATCCAAATTTAATCGTATGACCATTCTTGACTTTTTCATCAATAATTTCTTTAAAAAACTGTCCATTATCGAGATGTTATTTTGGCAAGGACTGTCCACCAGGACGAAAATAGTGTCCATAGTAGAATTAGGTTGCCTGTATTGGATGCTTGACTTTATTACATGTATTTTTAAATCATTCACAGTATTTTCTGACTTATGATTGAACTTGGTCTTTTTTTTTTATAATAACAACTGAAGTCACTGTTGTTACCATTTTCCTTATTACATGTACTTTCAATTTAAGTTGTTATTTTTATTTACACAGAAAACTGGAAGTATTGAGAAGCAGAACATGTTCAGTGTCTTTTTAAGTACTGAACTTCTGAATTTTGTGGTCAGGCTTTTATGGATTCGTATTCCCAATGAGAGCTTAGGAACCAATGATCAGCCATGGCATGCCAGTCATTTTAATAGTTTAATGGTTCTTAAACACATCCTTACATTGCCTCAATACACCAGAATAAATTGCCGACATCTCATGGAAATCAACACAGTTGAAGCTCTTCTGGACTTCTGTGATGCCGATTTTGATCTCTTGGGACTCTATCCAGCAGTTTGTGCATTAAAAACTTTAACCTGTCTGGAACGTGAAGCCTGTGACAGAATCGTGTTGTTAAGTGGAATATCAAAAATTGGAAAAATTGTGTTAAAAGATAATTGTCAAAAAATGATTGTCAAGGCTTATAAAAGTGGAATAACAAGTAGTAGACCTTATATAAAAAGAGTTTTGGAGGACCGTAGAGATCAGTGCTTGGATAATTTCAAACGGGCTGAACTACCATCGACAGCTGATTTGCCACTGAACATTTTACGTTCTTGGAGTTACAAAATACAGATGAATGCAGCTGTTGTCCTTTTAAGGGTAAGCTTAAAGAAGTTTTTTTAGCATTTAGGAAAGATTATTCTCTGTTTTCATTGTCGTACCATCAAAAGTAATAATGCAAACCATTTAATACAGAAAGCGCAGCATATGGCAAATAGAAGAAGATGAATACAAAAACCCTCACCAAGAATCAGATCTGTGTGATATTTCATCTGCGAAATGTTTGGGAAATATTTTACCCAAATATATACACTGTGAGGCTTTGTATGGAGACACCATGTTGGTGTCCCTTTGAGGGCGCAAATATGGCCGCCCAAAAACAAATAATAAATAAACCAACTACCGGTATGTGACAGACAAGCCACACGTATGACTTCATAGACGTTAAAGGCCATGCAACATGCAAGCTGAGAGAAACCTCTGTTCACGGGGTAAAGACTTCTTTCTAGTGTACCGTCCTTACAGTCTGATGGCCTCTGATGCACTAGTTTTAATAAATCTCCTCCCTTGATGAACCTAAGATTCTTTATTAATGGTATTGTTTAATATAATATTAAATGTAATATTTACAAAGGTAATTTGTTTGTAGATTGCAGAGCAAAATGATCGATACAGAAAACTTATTTTAAAAGATAAAGTGGCATCAAAGGTTAGTTACAGCTGTGCATGGATTGTATTAGTCTCATGATGTTGTAGATGATATAATCGCAAGCTATAGCAACGAGGACAGCGACAGCAACGAAAACGGCAAAAATGCAATAGGTTTAATTTATGATGTAGGCAAACCCACAACTTTGCAGGTACATCACACTTACAAGTATTATTTTGTACATTAATTTCTTTGCTGTTTTTAATTTCAAGGACTTTAATGACGTGAAAATTTCTTATTGCATGATTTATGGAGAACGTAAACAAGCAACGACAGATTTTTCTTTCAGCTTCTAAACTTAAGTGTGGTCCCCAAGAAATCAACTCCAGGGAAATTTGTCTACACTATTTTGACATTTTCAGGGAATTTGAAAAAACGTGACTAAGTGTGGAGAAACACAAATTCATTTTAAAAGTGAAGGTTTTGCTGCCGTCACCCATCGTCAATGCTAAATCTCCTTATATAATATTAATAATAAATACAGGTGTGGCAGCTTGTTTGTTATTCTAGGTTCAACTTCCTCTGTGCAATGATGTATAACTTAGAAAGACTTAGTTCTTGAACATAATTATGATCCAATAGGTCACTTGCACTAAGAGGTCACGTGACCAATGCTTCCTTTAATCAATGAGTTGGAATCTTGCTGGTGCCAAAAATTGACAGAGCACATAAAAATTATCTTACACCCAAAGGTTGAGAGGAAACACATTTAAGGGAGACATTATTTTTATGGCACTTTGATTTTTCAACAAAGTAGTACATGTATGATTTGTATTGGCCACCATGTTGGAGCGCATACTCTTGCCCTCCAACATGGCCGCCAAAACTACTTATTCCTTGTACATTTATCTTTTTAAACGTTTGATAGTTATGCTCAGATGTGCTGTAAATGTTACCACATCATCTTATCAACATTTTCCTTGAAGTTTAAGTGCAAAATTTGTGTTCAGAAAGAGGTAATTCATAATTTTGAAAATCACATTATTTTTGGTCACGTGACCAGCTACAAATTTACTCATTTTAGCAAAAGGATGCAGGTTTGAGAAACCAAATCACTATTATTTTGTTTAAACCCACTAATCGTTTTTCAAAGGCAAAATCATATAACTTTAATTTTCATAAAAATAATGTCACATGACCTCTCAGTGCAAATGGCCTATTGGAGAAAAAAAAGCATTGAAATCTAAGTTGAAAACGTTTCTTTTTAAAAAGGTATATGACATTTAGTTTCATCATATTTGTCTTTGTTTTCTCTCCTTTTTAAGATGTGTATGCTATAAATTTCCCAATATGTACAGTAGGGTTATATGTAAGCTTGTGATTAATGATATTCTTATGTCCTTTTTTACATTGTAAAGCGCTTAGAGCAGCAATGTATAAGCGCTATGTAAATTCCATTATTATTATTATTATTATTATTATTATTATTATTATTATTATTATTATTATTATTATTATTATTATTATTATTATTATTATTATTATTATTATTATTATTGTTATTTAAAGCTGTAATGGCACCATGATTCACATGGACTTTCCTTCTCTTGCACTGGTTCAATTTATTTACATTTAATTTAAATAACTTGTTGACACCTTTCCTCTCTTTGATACCAGGCTGTGATCACATGGATTAAAACTCCCTCAATAGCAGCAAGTGACTGTACCATGATCGCGATGTGTTTGAAGGTGGCAGGCATGATATCTCAGAGCGAAGAACTTACCTGGCAACTGATTGATTCCTATGGCATCATTGAATTTTTGGAAGATGGAGGTAACTTAATCAGTTCCGCATATCTGCACTTGGATGTCTTGGAGAAATAATAATATTATTAAAGATAAAGCCAAGGACAAATAAATGTACAGTGCCTGCCAGATTCCTCTTAAAGATTGATTGTCTTTCATTTGCTTATGAAACAAGTAAAGAGTTTTTACTCAAGATCATGACTTGTGGCTGCATTCCACATGAAAACTTGTTCTAAACATCGTGCCCTGATGCTGTAATTTTGGTTCTTTTTACTTTTTAAAATTCATAGTGCTGATACCTGACAATGCACCCATAAATGCATTTTTGGAGCTGATAGAACAAATGTCCACTCACAGTGGTCGATGCAGAAACAAAATTTTGGAAAATGAGGTACAGTATTACATTTTTCTTGAGGATAAGTTATTTTAGTCAGGTTTACTCACTGTTGTTGATTGTTATTTTTTTAGGAAATTCTTCAGTCATTAGGAAGATACATGTTTTCCTATAACAAAGAGGTACTATCAACTTAATTCTGTACAACTACAGTTACAATTACAGGGCTGTGCTCTAGCAGAGCCCGGTGGCTCCTGGTGCCTAAGTTTTGCTCTTGGGTGACTAGAAAATCTTACTTTCCTCATACAAATCATATGCTGGGCACCCTAGATTTTATAGTCTCAGAGCTCTGAGCTCCCTTCAATTTTCCTTAGAGCACAGCCTTGAATTAAACTACAAATTTTATCAGTAACAACCATGATTTTACCACAATGGTTGTAAAATAAAAGAAAATATTATCATCACAGTTGCAAATTACCGGTAAGCAAAAAAAGTTCTGAAAGTAACCACCCTCTTTTATACTCTTGGATTTAGCACCCTTCTTCTATCGCTACTTTCGGGGAGGAGGGGTCGTTACTTTCTAGGGGTTGTTAACCTGTACTTTCAGATGACTAAAACATGGGCACTTCAAAAAATAAAATGGCCAAAAATGTGCAAAATTTTTGAAAAAAGGTAATGTATATCTTGTACATTGAGAGTTATGAATAGGAATGTCAAGTAATCATTATTAATAAACCTCGGATCAGTGTGGCATTTGTTCAGAATATCTATTATATCCGTTATTTTTGGAGAAAGGGAAATTAGTTTAGAGGTGTCTACTTTCAGAGGGTAGTTGTTCTTGGGGGGACTGCTACTCTCGTGATTTGCTAACACCTGTGACATTTTATCGCTACTATCGGAGGATTGCTACTTTCGAGGGGCTGTGCTTTTTGAAACTTTACAGCATAATGACATGGTATTAATTTGTGACTAACTACAGTGTAGTAACTTTTGCCATCCCTCCCGGCTTAGATTCAAGGTCCTACATTACGTGCTTTGGCAAACCTGTCAGAGTCTGATGAAATGGCAAAGAATTTAATAAAATGTGGAGTTACTCCCAAGAATATCACTTTGGTTACCATATTTTATCAGGTAAGAAGGTGGTTCAATCAGTTTTAAGTTTTTGCTTGATATCTTCAAGGTGCCTTACATTACAAAGATAAGTAAAATTAAGCATAGTAACATAATAATAATGATAATGACGACTTCAGATAATGATGATGATGATGATAACGATTTGACAATGACGGCGATAAAAAGTAATAATATTGTATTCTCTTTATCTGTTGTGGAGGTCTATTCATATTTCTTATTTCTTTTAGCATCCTGCCATAGGCCAAGTTCAGCGAATTCAAAAAACACTGAAAAGAACATGTCATAAGTAAGTACATATTTTGTCGTATTACGAATGAAAGTTGCCTTCTATAAAGCAGCAACTTGCAACTCTCCAGAGAAAGGCTGCCAGTAAACATTGGACTATACAATTGTACTAATGTGGTAGTGTTCTTTTTTTTTCCTATTTTTAAGAGCCGGGGGCTGGAGATTTTCCCCGGCTACTTTTATTGGAAAATAGAAGAAAAATAGAACCAAAAGAAATTCCTAGCAATTCGATTCCTCACCTACTTGAAATCTTAGTGACAACCCTGAGAAGAACACAGTGAAGGGGATATATTTTGTTAACTATGAGTTTGGTGAATTTCTGTGGAGATTTAACTTAGTCTGCAATGCATGCTGTTTTTGCACAAAATGAGAATCTTGTGTGATTCTTATGGGGTTTCCAATTCCCTCCATTTGTATTGACAATGACATTTTCTTCTTCCATTTTGCAGGCTGTGGACCCAGGAAGAAATAGCCTTCGGTAAAGAACGCTTTGATTTCTTCTCCCGAGTGGATGAAGAAAGTGCTCGAGTTTTGAAGGACGTCGGCAACAAGCAATTCAAGTCCAACTCGTTTGAGGAGGCGATAAGACGGTACACAGAAGCTTTGAACTGCTGCCCGCAAGGAACGGAGGCAAGCAAGGCTGGAAAAGATGGAAGATGGTAAAAATACTTTTTTTCCTTTTTTTTCTTCATTTCCTCAAAATAATGGCCAGTCAACAAACAATGTCCAGACAAACTTTCGGTTTGCCGGTCATTTTGACTGGGCATGTTCAAGTTGTTATTGAGTTATTTTTAACATTTTGACCAGTCAGAAGAGAGACGTGATCAAGTCAAAGGTTCTTTAGCCGGTCAACACAACCGACAACAGTCCCAAATTTATTTTGATCTCTTGATTGAGAATGCATTATTAGAAAATGATATACCCCTGACATTAAGTTGCATGCGTTCCTTAACTGTGTGTTAGTAATGTCCCTTTAACAACATTCCTGTTAATTAGAAGAGTTTTTGTTGGAAGGCGTGCTGTTCATCTTATGATTTTTACATTTTGCGCTGTAGTTTACAGGGGCACCCAACGTCAATTTTTGGAAAATATCTGTTCGGAAGACGATATGAGATCTAGAATTTTCGGAACATTTGTTGTAAAATTTCTTGCTTGACACCCTCTCCTAGGATTTTCGAACATCTAAAAAATGGTATAATTGCCCATTTTTAACGCATTCTTACCCGAAAAAGATCACCTAGAATTTTCGGGAGCCTTTTTTTCACTAGACTTACAGCTAGGAAATCCGAACAGATGAAAAATTTTTAGGGGATAAAAATATGCCTATACCTACCGTTTAAATACTAAAATACGCTTAACAGTGCCATGTTTAAGTGGTTTTGAACTATATTCTCGTTGGGTGCCCCTGAGTTTACTGTAACCATAATGAAGAAATATAATTAGTAATAATTGAATTCAAATTGAAATATGAGCAAAAAAATAACTTTACAATGTATGTGACTGTCAATGTACTGTTATTCAGCACGAAAGTACTAATTGAGGAGATGTTATGTGGTCATCTCAGACACCCGAAGGTCTAGCCGTTTGCTGAGCAAAGGATATACCTTCATTCCTCAGATATTTTTTTGAAGACCCTGAGTATTGGTCCGGCCCTATTTATATCTATTTTGAAATCGCTGGTGATCCCTGCAATCTAATTGGCTTTCAGCAGTGTGATTTATTCAGGAACCACATTATTTTTTGCTCTAAGGGCCTGTTTACATGAAGGTGGGGGACCCCAGATAGGTGAGGTAAAATGCAGCAGGTCACCCCACCTACCATGTAAACATTATCAAAATAAAATGAGAGATTATCATAACAGGCAGGTTACCCAACGTGAGCGGGTTACCTCACCTACCTGGGTTCCTCCACCTACGTGTCAACAGGCCGTAAATCACATCTGTTTCAAATTGCGTCAGTCATGTTCTAAATCGCATCATTTTTGTTTTGAATTGCACCATTTTTGCTTTATATCGCATCATTCCTGTTTTGAATACAAAGTGAGATGTAGAAGCCTTTAAGTTTCCAATTTTTTCAACAAACCAGCTACTTGATCAATAAAATATTGGTACTGACTAGATTGTGCGATTTCAAAATGGCTGTAAGAAAGTGTTAATTATTGAACTTTGTGTCGTGCAAGTTTAGTCTGAAATCATATTTGTGATTTCACTGCACGCTTGTCCGATTTTGAAATCAGGCCACACTCAAATTGAATTTCAGGCCTTATACTACTACATGACAAAATTTCTGCAATTCGATTGGCTTAGAGCAGTGGTATTTCAGCTTATTTGAGGTACCTACATGTGAAAATTACAAACCTTTTACGGGTAGTAGTAAATTTATAAACAAATAATAGCATGATTTAAATGTATGTGATATTTGGCATAAATATCACTGGTGATATTTCAAAATTGTCTCAGATTTCACTCGCCTTGTATAACAATTTCAAAATATCACTTGTCGTGTTTATGCCTAATATCACTTATAATCATGCCATTACCTATACAAATTGCCTTCCACTCAGTTCAATTACCATTATTCACTTGATTCTCTGTTGTAATTCCATAAGGATGATACTGCCAGCAGTATTGTACAGCAACCGCGCTCAGTGTCATTTGAACAAATCAGACTGGCAAAGTGCCCTGAATGACTGCAATGAAGCCATGGCCAGGTGTCTTGAAGGTCAGTTACACTATTTATTTTTACAAGGTTTTGACAATGTGTCTGTGGTGCCCTTTCTTTTGTGATGAATTGGTAATAATTATCCTCATTACCAAATGCAGGGGCACCCAATGACCGAATGTTTCCAAAGTACAGTTTTTCTATATTCCGAGATTTTCAGGAAACCTTTTTTTCAACAATAATAGCAATATCGTGGTAACAAAATGTGGAAAACACAATCTCCGAAAACTGTAGGTAGAAAAGGTTGTCCATAAATTTTTAGTCTTTGTCGAGCTTCAGAAATTTCTAGGCAAGATTTGCTTTTTAGAACAATAGATCGTTTTCACTGTCACGCAACAAAAAAATAAATTGGAAACCGTCCAGTGGAAGAAGCGAAGAAAATGAAATGTTATAGAAGACTAATTTTTAAACAATTTGTCCAAGTCTCAGGTCTTTGTGGCCCACAGTTTCAGAGTTATTTGCCGAAACGTTTCACGCACCTTTGTAGAGCTTTGTATGGAGACGCCATATTGGTGCACAGTTTTGGTGCACCAATATGGCCGCCGAAAATCAACAAAAACATGTGGAGTTCACTTTTTCTATAAAAGCTCCTTCTTTTCACTCGAGAACTAGTATACGTGCGCATAAAAATATCTTCTAATACTTGGAATGGTTATACTGCTGAAAATCAAGAGGAGATACTTTTTTTCAACGAGACAGCATTCCTATTTTGGTGTCACGCACTATGAAAACTCGGAAGTTCAAATTGGTGTATTTTTTACCGGGGACCAGCCGAAGGCTGGCACCGGTCTTAAAATGCAGACGGTCCGTTTTTTCAACGTTACATTGTTAGGGATATATCGCTGACTGAGATATATCGCTGGCTCATTGAAATCTTATCCGCCATTTTGAAAAGAACGAGGCATGGAGGACAGTCAGACAGTCAAGAGAAAGATTATAGCTTTTTGAGGAACGACACGTTCCCCAACCTTTACGATGCACTAGTTTATGAACGAAAATTTAAGAGTGAATATTTGGAGAGACAAATTTACGAGCGATCACTTAAGAGTGAACCTTCCATCGTGAAACTTATCGCGAAATTGAGTGAACCTTCCATCGTGAAATTTATCGAGAATCAAAGCGAACACTTATCAAAATTTGTCTTCAAAAAGATTTCAGTGATTGACATACCGAAGTCTTCAAAGCTCCATCGCTATGTTAATAAGGTGAGAAAACTTTATCATGCACGATATAAATGTAATAACAAACGCGATCCACAGATAATTAACTTAAATAAAATGGCTATACCCAAGAAAGCTTATTTGTTGTCTTTCTTTAGCAGGCATTATCACAGGATAATGAAACTAAAATGTAAAGCACGTTGATATTTATCATTGTTTTCTTGCAATTGTGTGAGTCATATGACCAATTATGTGAATTTCAAACTAAGTAAAGATGTTGAGAAGAATCCAGGACCTACTCAATACAACACTGATCATCATGAAGTAATAATTAGACCTTCTATGCAAAATCACAGCTCAACAATGCAGTTGAACTCTCCTATTTCCTCTGAGAATTTGATGCAGTCAAGATTAGGTGCACTTTGTTTACAATCAGTAGATGTTGGCCGTGCAGGTGATTGTTTCTTTAGATCTGTATCACATCAATTATATGACAATAGCAACCATCATATGCATATACGTACTGCTGGGGTTCAATTTATGAGAGACAATCCAGAGAGATTTATTGAGAGCAATACCGAAAATTCATGGCTAAGATATCTGAATAATATGTGTATTCAAGGTACATGGGCTGATGCACTTATCATTCAAGCAGTTGCAGATATACTACTGTTTACCCAGTTCAGGAAAGAAATACTTCCTCTACAATTATTATAGGTCATATTGATGAATGCTACCATGTATCAACCACTGCCTTACAATCAAGTGCCTCCATTCAATGTGCAATGAATTAACAAATGATACTCAGTCATCAATAAATAAGCATTTTATTATGTCTATATATAACACTGGATGACATTTTTTACAGTGCAAGACAACAATCCATTACCACAAAGATCTATTTCAAAAATGTCTTATGTCTGTTATCATTTCAAATTCACAGTGTTTTCGCAAAAAATAGATAAATGTGATTAATAAATATCAATGATAAACCTGATGATAACGTACTTGAGAAAATGTGAAATTGTGATAATTCTGTAACAAACTTCTTTGCAAACTTTGTCATTACCATTCAACCCAAAACTGTCAGTGATTTTTGCTTTTTCACTCAAACTTAAAAACAAATGAAAACCTTATACAGATCACACTTATTGACATCACAGTGTTACTAAAAACACCACTATAACACAGACCGTTAGCTGTAATAACACTGAACAAACTTCCAACAACATCCTCCTTTCTCATGCATTTTGTTGCTTTTCTTCTGCATGAGTTAATTCAGACTAAGTATTAGCCTCCACAGAGGAGGGGGGAGGGGTGCGAGAGGTAAACTATATCTATGCAATCCCGTGTCCCACTGGGCCCCGGTAAGTTCCACGTAGTTGGTTCTAGTTAAATGAAACATGCTACAGGAATGAAAACTTGTACAAAGATTTAATTTTTGTTTATCTTCAACCTAGTGTAAATAAGAATTCTTAAAATCTCCCTATTTTGACTTTACAATTTGATGACGTCACTGTGAAAGCCATCTATTGTTTTACGGGGAAAAAAGTCGTTGGGTGCACACCAGTCGGGTTGAGTGCTTCATTGTGTCTCATTGTCTCGCATGTTCAGGGGACTGTTATCTCGCATGCGTTTTTTGTTAACATGTGTAGACCAGCTAGGGAAACATTCCAGCCTTTCTGTCGTAATTGGACAAACTCACCCAATCGCGGCTGCGGGTGTGCCCGAATTAGACAGATGTACATCAATGTTTATTTAGTAAAAATGGTCTCTTTCCTTTCGGTGATGTTTGCTAATCCCTCAGTATTTGCTCCATTTCCTAAAGCAGTCTCAGCAGTCCTGAAACTGGTCACCAGGGCCCAGATGTTCGAACGCCGATTAGCACTAATCCAGGGTTAAATTTTAACCCGGGTTTCTTTTTCTTTTTATCAAAAGCAAGCTCTTGGGTAATTTTCCATATTCGTTTTAAAGTATCCAATCATCAAATTGTAGGCAAGCAGAATTAAACTGAATTTGTTTTTAAGCTCTCATATTCGAGTTCGAATTTGGCACTAACCCTGGGTTATCTTAACTCAGCTTCGAACAACCCGGCCCAGACTGGCAACTTGAATTCTTCGTCAAACTGCCTTTCACACTTACTGTGCCTTTAGGAATATCTATACAGGAATTTGTATACACAGTAGGGAAAGAGTTGCTAGTAAACTTACGTTTTTTATTCATTCTTACGTTAGAAAACGAGGAAGCTGAAAAAATACTATTAAAAACCATGTTCCGTCGATCCAAGGCCTTTATGGAGCTCGGACACCACCAGCGAGCGTTGAATGACATCTCATTTTGCCTCAGAACCCAAGTTAACAATACTGGAAATGCAAATAATGTGCTGTCTATTTTTTGGGAGGTAAGGAACAATCCTGACCTTTAAACTCATTCTCATACACACCCATTTCCAAAAACAGAGCAAAATACAACTTTGCAGAACTTAGTCACGTGCGTGAATACCACCTAGCAACGGCTTAGTGGAAAGCAAGCCATCCAAGTGTTCATTTAGATCGAAAAGGTTTGAGTGCGACCGGGCGAAGGCTTTTTAGGCCAGTCGTTTGGGTTAATTTTTAACAAAATAATTTAACTCGGCTCGGAATGCTTCACTTGGTGGCACTCAGAGCTTTGTGGTCAGAGTCAACGCTTAGAGGCTTGTAATCCAGTGAGCTGTTAAACAAAGCCTGCAAAGGGCCTTTTGGGCCAGTTTCAAAAACTGAGGAGTGTAAAACAAAAGAAATCACATTGACATTCACGGATAAATATCGGCATTATTCAGCCTAATAAATTAATTGCAGGCAACCACAGGAGCCCGCAATCGTAATCTTCAGGTTGCTGTTACGAACGCATTGCACGTATGTAACCAGCGTTCGTTTCGACGTCCACTCGGAATGAATGGAATGCCGAGAGTAGAACGCAATCTGATTACGCACGGTTTGGCCTTCTATCACTCGTAATCTGATCGCGCGTGTTTTGACCTTCTATGACGTGAAACTTAAGGCGGGAAGCAAAACACAGCGTTGGACCAAGAGCGTTTTGACCGTTGATCAATCTCGCCCACACTCCATTTCTTTTGGTTATTACCTGTTCAATAGTTATTTCAATAAGTTAATCAGGGTTCTCAAAACCTATGTCCGATTGTCTGGGGCTGGTAGAAATTTAGTTCGGACGTGTAACCCCTTTGACATGACTTGTCCGTAGGAAAAGCACTTTTTTAATTAGGAAAAATTAAGTAACAGTTGAAAATTGTCTTCAAATTATAGTAGAAATTTAAAATTCATCTTAAAAGTTATAAAGGCAAACCTCATACTTGACAAAAAAAAAGTTATATTCCTTTTAACTTTGCCATTCCACGGTCATTTCATTTGTTTTTACGAGCTCAGTTTAGGTTTAAGTCAAAAACAATTTACAAGGGTAATAATGTGATTAAAAACATTAAATATCCGATTGCTTTTTGAGTTTCGAGCTAAATTTTTTGGATAAGAACTCTTTGGTTTTGGACAACCAAATTTAATATCCTGATAGTGCTTGTCCGAAGGACAAGTGGATACGAAAATGTTTCTCTGACTGTGTTAATTATGTCATGTTTTTTATTGTAGGTTTTGGGGAAATACCGTAAAGCGTATGGTCCTGAGCCAATCCGTCGCTGTGGCAACTGTATCGGCGGAGATGGAGACAAATTGAAAAGATGTGCCAACTGTGAGGAAGTATACTGTAGCAAAGAATGTCAAGTTCTGGCTTGGGAAAAGGGCCATAAAAACCTCTGCAACAAGTAAAAAAATACTAAAACATCAATATAAAAAATACTTATATACTTAAAATTAGGAAAAGTATATAAAACCTTTTGAAACATTTAGAGAACTTATACAAGTGTGGATAGTATGCACAAAGCATTGTTGCCACTCTGATGTATACGTTGATGTATACAACGTTATCTAGTGTATCAATTAACTCAGACAAATGAGTTAACAAAAAGGCGACAAAATTAGCTGAGACACTTCGCCCGAAAGGGGCTTTTTGACGTTTTACCGATTTGAAAAGGGCATAATAAAGCTTTTCTTTCCCCATCCCCTCCATGCAATGTTGTGCCGCTGTTCGAGCTACCTGTAAAAAACAACAACCACCCCAACTTTGAGTGGAGGGGAGGGGTGTAGTTTCTTTTGTTCTCTGAAGTTACCCTATTTGAGTACAATGTCTCAACAAGTTTGTCGCCGATTGTAGTTCCGTTCAGTGATACAGTTGTTATAAATATTGTGAAGGTTGAGTACATTACACATGTTTTTTTTTCTTTCTTTCTTTCTCCTCCTTATTACTTTTTACATCAAGAGGTAGAATTAGTTCCATGCATTTTGTCCAGATGCTGGGCAGCATATTATTTTCTTTTTTTCTTTGTTTGTTTCTTTGTTTCAATGAATTCGTGAAGCTTTCACATAACAGAAGTAGTAGTAGTAATTAGTATAGCAGAAATCCATTTTTTTTTCACTGTTTATGCATTATCTTTTTGTAATGATAGCACCTATCAAGTAGTTAGTAAAGTTATGCAACAGGACGGGAGAGAAAAGAAGACGTCAAACGTTGTGTGACAATAATTTTCTTTGTAAAAACCTTCCGCCAAACTCCATCTTCTTTTGAACAGGTCTTTTTGTAAACGACCGGAAAACATAAGTGTAAAATGATAGCCCTGTTACGAATGTCTCACAAACCCGTTTTGCCATCCTCTTCTTCCTGCCGTCCTTTTGCGTAAACTACTATTAACGTGTGAGCTTAAAACTTTTTATAATTCGGGGAATCTTATTTAAAATTTCTCTTTTTGGAAGCACGAGAGAAGTTCTGGAGAAGAAGGAGCATTATATGACGGCTACTCTTACTTCTCGAGTGTTGCTAAAAATGTTAAGGGCTCATACTTGTACAGCCTTTTCACAGTGACGCCACGTCCGCCATGTTGATTCCCCAAGACATTCATATGGCGGCCATGTTGTTGTCCCAAAAATGTAAGGGTTTTCCGCCGACAGTACCCTAGTAAGGTGTTTAGACTCCGACCCTTTCTAGCTTTCAAGTATTGTTATAACGTTCAAAGAGCCAAAATTCTATATTAATGGTCAGGGCCGCCGTAAAAATACAGTAACTCATCACTGTTAATTGTGAAAGAGTCTGTTTTTGTCTGGACAAGACATCATATTCAGTTGTAGACTTTTGCAGTGAAATTATAAGTAACCAGAATTCGCAGAAAAACCTTCGTACCACTGCACCTGCTCCATAAGAATAATAGTGGGGCGATGTTTGCGTGCAAGAATCCTCTGTTTGTAAATTATGTCGAATGTGAACGTAGTCTGCGATAAAGGCGAATTCTTCGGGCGAGCGAACGTTCAGTATTTTCTCTTATATTTTTAGAACTAAAGTTTGATTGAAGTAGTGGGTCTTAGGTCCCTATCTCACTCATTCCAACTGTTTTAATTGGAGTCAAACCACGTTCTTGCCACTTTTAAGTTTACCACACTCTTTTATCTGAACACCATTTATTGAAACAGTATATAGTGTAGACTAAAAATATATGTATCTTGTTAACATAACCCACTCAGGAAGAGATCTGAAGATCCAAAGTTAGAATGTCTAAATAACCCAAAATACAACATTGCGGTTGTCCAAAAAAATGGCCTTTTTATGATAGAGACGTTAAAGCTGCCATAGTATGAAAACGGTAGATAAGACAGGGGCATTAACGTCTGACGTCTTAGAAGACGATTTAAACGTCTCAGTCGTTCATAGCGTCTGGTGTGAAAACTGGACGCCGTGAGATGGGACGCTTTTATGCCGAACTCGTCCAAAAGTTCCGAAGCAAGTGCTATGCTTCTTGCTTTTTTTTGTTGTTGTTGCTGGTTTTTATTTTTTGTCGGCGTCCCTTTTTTGCGCAGTGGACTTAAATTCCCTAGACCTTAGATACGTGTAGACGACTTAAACGTCTCTAGCCAAAAAAAAAAACGGCCAATGCCTTTGTCGTAGGCTAATGTAAACGTAGTTATTAACTAGCGAGGATTGCAATCCAGTAGAAGAGACTGTTTTGCGGTGAGGAACAATAAGAACAGCGTGAGGCAGTTGGGTCTTTCTCACGGTCGGCTGGAGCATTTCTCGGAGTAGTGAATTTTACTGGTCAATTCGTCCACATGCAACCATACGTAAAACGTATATTTCGCTTTATACCCTTGTGGTTAATTTGAAAGAGGCAATGAATCGATGTAGCCGAATTGTCTTTCTAGCTTTGAGTTTTAATGTGGGCGAATTATCTATGGATTGTAGCACCTATTACTTAATGCTCTAATTTAGATGTTAATTGTCAAAACCAATCGTTTTAATAGGCCACTTCCGAGTTCCAAAAATCCTTACTTTCAAAATGAGGCCAGGTGCACAACCTTTCTTGTGAAAATGAGCTTTATTTGCATGAGAATGAAAAACGATTTCCATATCAAAGGCTGAGCACCTACCCTCCTTCTGAAACAGAGGCCCGGGGGAACTCGGAAATGGCCTGTTACCACTTTAGTTTTGAAACAAAAAAAAATGCTTTGACTGTAACAGAAAACAACATTTTGTTCTGATTATAGTGTAAAGGACAAAAAGCGTTAATTTCTCGTTAGTTCTAGTGTTAGCTATTCATTTTCTTATTTGTCGCCCGTTAGTGAAGTCGGATACTTAACGCTTCTACCGTTTTTCCTCGTATAGGGAAATTGCCTTTCCCTACTCACCCCCTCCCCCGCCTCACCAAGGAATGAAGCCATATCGATTGGAATGCAGAACCAAATAAGTTTAAGACTCAAATTCGTTTGTGCCTTTGCCTGACGTTCCAAGCTTCATGTACACAAAAGATTGAAGTTTTATCGTAACCTTTCTGGCGAAAAATTTCGGCTTCTATGATCGACCCAAAATGTCTTTTCTCCTCCTCGGACCCACGCGTTTAGTTGCCACGCCGGAACAATACAATACAGCTTCTCATTTCCGGTTCCGGTAGTTGGCCCCAGCGCGAAGGACTTTTAATCCCTGCAGCGCGCCAAATTTCCTCCTGTGGGTTTTATCCAATCCCGAAAGGTTTTACTGATGCGCCGTCGATCAAACCCGATCACGCCACATGAAACGTGACTCGAACTGTTTTGATCCGAGTTGAGATGTGTATTTTTTGGCTGGCTGTATTACAATTTCGTTTCATCGCCTGTATTCAAATACAAAGCCGAGTGTAAATGCGTCCCATTAAGGACGCGATCGTGTATGGGTTAAGGAAAGCGAACTACAAAGATGTTCGGGGACATCAACAAGTGATCGAGGCTTATTGCCGGCTTTCGCTACTTTTAGGGGACCGTAGTTCTTTATAGGGCAAAAAACTAATACACCTATCAATGTAAAGCCGGCGGAAATGGGGGGGGGGGGGGGGCGGGGCATGGGGGTGGGGATTTGACATTTTTCAAAAATTTGCAGTCAAATTCCCTGCCCACGAACAAATCATTCCAGTCAAATGCAACCGAATTTCGCCACCCCGGGCTGCACATTGCGCTCTCAAATATCCTAAGGCTGGACCTAAGAAAGGCACAATAAAAACATCTCTAAATAGAACTCTGAAATCTATATTTATATTACGTTGCTGCATCACCAAAGATACATGTTCCTGTTACAGCTGCGATTATACGTTTGAACCATAATCCGTGTTACACTGCGTAGAATACAGAAACCTTTAGGAGAAATTCCACATTTTGTAAGTTTAAATATACTGTTCTTAGTAAAGGGTACAAAGAAAGTCATTTTTATAACTTTATAGTGATTGTAGCGAATGAGCCATACACTGTACTGATCAATTGTACTTGCAATAATCGACTTGGTTGCTCTTTACTTCCATTAACTTTGATACCACAGTATCCCCTTGAAGAGGTTCAATTGATCAAAAGTACGCTAAAACAAACGAAATTTGGAGGCAAAACAGTGAAATCCACCCAGCTTTCGCTTGTTCTCGTTGGCCTCCATAATTTCCATCTTTCCAGACCGTACGGCGCATGCGTGAAGCGTGGAAGTGGGAAACATATGTTCGGTCTCAGTCTTTTTCGTCAGAGTCGGCAGTCAAATATCTCCACGTCGGGCGAAGAAAGATTCAAATATCCCCTCCCTTGGGAGAACAAGATCAGTCAAGTGCCCTGGCCAGGGCCAACAAAGACAATCAAATCCCCACCCCATGCCCTGCCTTCCCCCCCCCCGCCGGCATACCATTGATAGGTGCATAACTGAGGCCCAGTCCACACGTATCCGGAGATTTTTGTATCCGCAAATTTTTTTATGCGGATACACCTAGCGTCCTCACGTGTCCGCCGTATACACTCGGTGTATCCGGAGATTTCTGTATATGCTCTCCAGAGTGGAAATTTCTGTATACGCTGTGTATCCGGATACGTGTGGACGCTCGTATCCGTATATTTTTGTATACGCTGACGTCACAGTATCAGGACCAGTCCAAGAAAGCCGCGAATTTGGCGCCAAAATTATCGCAGGCTCAGCTTTCTTTGTAATGCGCATGCTCTGTTGACTAATCCTTTGAGATGTCCGGATTCGAATCGGATACGTGTGGACGGTCGTATACAATTCGTATACGCTACGTGTGGACGCAGATATTTTTGTATCCGCATAAAAAAAATTTGCGGATACAAAAATCTCCGGATACGTGTGGACGGGGCCTGAATGCACGAGCAAAATGACTAGTTTTATACGCGACAACATGACGAATTTGCATGCCAAATGTAAAGTGAAGAACGAGAAAAAAACATATTTTCTATAGTCACCTCTCTTGAATCTAACGGTAAACTGGTCAAAATCCAAAAAGTTGTCCCGTCTGCGATTCATAGTTCGGATTTGTTTTGACATGCTTTGTCAGTTCGCGACGACACATTCACGCGTCGACACAGGCGACAGGGACACAAATAGTTCGCGCCAAAATGAGTCACTTAATGCGATTTTTTGCAGGGGAAACAAGTCGAGCTCCCGCTCTCTCGCTCGCTTTTGCCACAGAAAACATAAAAAATCTACGTATATCGCTCCCGCTTCGCACTCATGAAAAAAATTGAGCTCGACTTGTAGGCAAGTCTAGGCGGATACAAACCAAACTCAACAGATTTATAGCAAAGAGAAAATCACGCTGACGTTGCGATGCTCGTGGGAAACACGAGCGCTTCGCGCGTGACGGGATTATAAACCTCGCGGCCAGGCGCTTTTCACCTAGATTCGCTCGGAATTATTAATTTCAGAGAAATGTAGATAATTTCATGTATATGTAATATTAGTACCATTTAAATTAGTAACATTTTAGACATTTGTAAACACATTGAGGCGTACGCGAAATGCGTGATAAGGGACGGACCATTAGAAAAGTGATGGGGGGGGGGGTTGGGGAATTTTCAGCTTGCACGAATTTTTTTTTTTGCTCACGGCTTGTGCAAGAATTTTTTTTCAGGTGAACCCCTCTGCACGAATTTTTTTTTAGACAAATATTGCTTTTTTTGAACAGTGAAATCTTGATTCATCATCTATGTTTTTGTGCTTTAAAAATTAATCTACACTCACAACAGATCAAAGGATACGGGCCACTTTCATGCAAAATCTTTTCGAAAATGTACACACAGTGAGAGAGGAGGAAGCCACTTGGAGTGGACGGCTTCCCTGTGCATTTTTTCAGTCCCTGTCCCTGCCCATCATCATTGATGCCATACTCCATTCACCAATGAAAACCATACTTTGTGGTTCTTAAAGTTTCAACACTTACTACTACATGTGAATGCACTTTTTCATTGTATTATAGAATTCTTATTGAAGGCGGTAAGACCCATCCTCTAATTTTTATTGTGGGCACAAATAATTCTATAGAATATTTACAAAGCTACCAAATTCTAATATTTATTTATTACAAATTTTATTTTATTATTTTTATTATAATACAGTATACAGTGTATGTTGTAGGTACACTAGTTGCAATTTAAAACAAAAACAAGATTCTAATTGTCTCCTTTCAATAAGAAGAAAGCGATTTTTGTTTATTCATATTGTGCCTGGTAATATTGTTGATTTCTAAAACTCAGACTTTCTGAAAGAAACTCAGACTTTCTGAAAAAGTCACAATTGGACCTTCCTTCTGCATGAACTTTTTTTCTTTACCTTCTTCTTTGCATGAATTTTTTTTCTTGGCATTTTCCCTTGCATGAATTTTTTTTTGGTTCCCCCCCCTCCCATCACTTTTCTAATGGTCCGTCCCTAAGAACCCCTATTATTATTACCAGTAATAGTTGACACTACAGCTGCCCCCGTTCTGTAAATTGTCGGTCAATAGCATTCTTGCTCTTTGTGTAGCTCTTTGAAATATACCGATTCATAAAGAGGATTTTCACACATACCGTAAAATTCCGAAAATAAGCCCCTCCATGTATAAGCCCCTGCAAATATATTTATATAGCTGACGTCATTGACCTTATATCTAAATCGGCGTCCGCTTTTGATCCAGTTCCGACTTCGATCAGTTTCTTAGCAGTCGCTGTTTTAAAACCAGAATCCGTGGAACGTCGTCGCCACAGGTTTGCTTCTTGCTTTCAGTTTAATGTATAACTTAAAACTAAGATCAACAAGGGCAGTCTATTCCTTTGAGCACTCATGCGGTTACGCCATTGAATTAATGCCAATGCTCACAGCTAACGTAAACGCAGCATAAACCGAGAGAATTCATTACGTTTTAAGTTTTAGCCAGTGGTTGTTCGATTTCATTAGCTTCGTAAAGTAAGGCCGATCTGAAATTACTTTACTAACAATCTGCAGCTTGTTTACACGTAAATCAGTTAAAGATGTTAATCTTGTGAATTAGACTTCACCTAACGTAGGTTCTATGTTCTGTATTTTTATGTTATGCATTTAGTCTGACGTTCGAAATTGTGATCCACAGTCGTAATGAAAATGTCTGAACCCCGAAAAAGTCATACATCACGAGATTTTTACCTAATTTCAAGATCTTCCTGTCTGCTTCAGGTCTCCACAACACCCAGACTGACGTCATTGCAACTCATTGTTCAAAAAGGGTTCTTAGGCCCCCGTCGAATTCGGAACGCATTCCGTTTTCCCAAAATCTGAAATGCGATTAATATACTGCACGACAATAGAGATGTTGTTATCATACAATTAATATCACTAATTTTAAGTATACATTTAAAGGAAAATTTGTTGATCGCGTGTTGTATTTGAATAGCTCGCGTGGCATTCAAATTACGTGATTACTTGCACATCTTTTGAAATGATTAAGTTATTTAGACTTCCTGTACTACATGTTCCCATCAGTTTCATATCTGTTTGCTTTTATCGAAATTTAAACAAGCGAGATATTTTTAGCCTAGTTTTTTCTTGTAATATTTCAAAAAATATATTTCTAAAATAACAGATGATTATGCACAGTTTTCGCTGTAAATATTTTTTAATCTCTCCTAATCAACGTTCAGTTTGAAATGTCAAATTTGATACAACTCGTCTTAGCTTGGGCTGTAAATGTTTCCTGCCAGGGGTAGCTACTGGCGGAGGCAGATTAACATTTTGGGGGAGGCGGGGAAAATTTGTTGGGGGGAAAATGGCAAAAATAAAGTTCTGAAGCGTGGAGCAGAATCTGTCAGGAAACAAGTTATGCTTTTGGTATACCACCATACAGCTTGATTTTATTTTTCTTTACATTTCTTGCAGACAAACGTTCTTGTAGACTGTGAAGTTTACAAAAATAAGAATTCTCGTACAGGTGATGAACCGTGTTGTAACACTACGAGAGCTCTCTTAAGGTGAGGAATATCGAACAATAACTTGACGGAGACTTGGTACCCGTACGTCTGCCTGTATGATGCCACATTTAATTGAATTATGTGCCATTAAAGAAACTGGGTAGCAGTAACTTTCCATTAAATTCACATAGGCCAGATGAACATCCTTACACACATCCACAAAAACCATACTTGCAGTCGAGCTCGCTGACCCGGTTGCTTCTACTTTAATCTCTCTTCAAAGGTGTTACCAACCTCAGCATTTTAAATTATTATCTGTGCACTTTTTTGTGCTCTTCCATACATCAGCACAGAAATAAATTTTAAAGACTAATCAGATTCCAGATGCCGTATCTGCAATTATTAATCTTTAAATTTATTTCTGAAGAATAGTCTCCCCCGGGAAAAAACATTTTGTCAGAAACCTTATTTTGTAACATACTGGCGGTTGTTTGGTTGCTAAAGGTGCAGCATAAGACCTCAAACTATTTTCACCTTTTTGTGTCTCCAGTGCGACGTAGCTGAAAAACGGACATGTCAGAAGCTGCGACGAACTTCAATTCAAATAACAGCGATGATGGTCCACCTCAGCTGGCTGTTTGTCTTCCATCCATAAAAGATGTTACAACAACATTGAAACAGCCAGATCTACCGGTTGATGTTCTACTAGTAACGGTTAAAGACTGCGAGTTCTTAGCTTGTTATAATGAACTAACAGATCCCTACAGATGTTACTACAAGGATGTTGGTTACGTTTATTTCAACAAAGTTGAAAGTCAAGAAGGAAAAGTAAAAGTTGCTCTGCTAAGATGTAATGAAGGTTCCACTGGCCCGAGCAGCTCTCTGATTGTCGTGAAGAATGCCGCCCCTATTTTACAACCCAAGGCCGTGATATCTGTTGGAGCATGTAGTGGTATCAATTCTGACAAAACCAAGTTAGGTGACGTGGTTGTATCAGCCAAACTAACAACATATGCATCCAAAGTGGTGACAAGCAACCAAGAGCAGTCAGCTGGCATGAGTAGTCACGTGAGCAGGCTTTTCTCAAAAATAATCTCGAACTGCGCTGATGGATGGCGAGCACCGTTAAAGAACCCAGAAGATCGCCAGATCAAAGTTCATAGCAATGGCGAGTTTTTAAGTGGCCCAGAGCAGATCAGAGCTGAATGGCGCCGAAAAGAACTTGTCGACCGCCATCCCCTTGCAGTTGGAGTAGAGATGGAGGGGGAAGGTGAGAGCATGTCTCGCGTTAGCTGAATAATATTTTTATACAGCTTTTTCGATTAACGATGTCGTATTTTCAATAAGGCTTTAAGCTTATACGCCACCATAACATAAGGTTACGTGGGTAGTTGTAAATCCTTTAATTTGTAATTCGGTCATAAAGTCGTGGCTGACAGTAACATAGAGTAATACCTAAAACTTAACAGCAGCGAACTTAACTTAATGAATTAAACTGTCAACGGAAGCTAAGGTGCAGGGGCGGACGGAGGATTTTGTGATAGAGGGGGCCTAGAGATATAGTACACAGTGGCAATATGGGCGCGATAGCGCCCATCAGGACTGCGAACACTTTTCTAAGGATTTTCGGACACATGCTCCTCCAGGAAGATTGAAGTTCTCTGAGTGCAATCTAGTGCATTCTGAACCCTTATAGCAAACGCCTGGATTTTATATTGAACATGTAATGCTGAAATATTCAATAAACCACAGGTGTGGTCGTGGTCAAAGAAGTAATTAGTACTTCATGATGCTACCAGGGTCGAAGCGATTGCGGCGAGAGCACAACCTCCCGGCAAAGTCGGTAACATTGTCTCCCTGAAAAATTGTCAAATCGAGTTTGTTGAGACGGATATTTACTGCATGTAATCTGGGAGCTTTGGTCATTTTCGACTAAAAATGTAGGCTTCGAACACAGATTCCCTCCTTATTAACAATGTTTATTAAAGTAAATATATTTAAGTAACAAAGCTCGAAGTAACATCTGACGCACGTTTGCAAAAGAAAAAAATTTCCGGATAAAGGGGGCGTTGGGGCCCCCTGAGCCCACCCCTAAATCCGCCCTTGAGGTGAAATGGACGTTCTCGCTTATGCCAATAAAGTAATTGAATGAAAAATGTTTATAGAAAAAAAGTTGCAGTAGTCAGCAATGCAAATCAAAAGAAACGGCGTGAAAATCATAATCTGTCGTACTTGGCTGTCGTTGGCGTCTAAAATCTCTTGGTTTTGCCGGTTTTGTTTTGTTTCTTTTTATCAGTTTTTGGTATTTTTTTTATTATTATTTCTTTTTTACCGCCTCTGGTTAGTTTACTTCAGAATTAAATTTTCGTTTAAGTTTAATCTTCAAAATCCCCGTTTAAAGGTAATTGATTTTTTTAGTTTCTTTTTTCCGCAAATCTAAAAATCTGTTTTCTATATTTCAGGTGTTTTCACAGCTGCATTTGATACTCAACTCGAGTGGCTCATTGTAAAAGGGATAGCTGATTTTTCGGATTGTGAGCAAGTGAATGTAGAAAGTTGGGAAGCCTGTGCTAGTGCCATGGCAGCATCTCTTGTCTCACACATGTTAAGTGATCCTGGTGTTTTCCGCTCTTGGCCTCATTATTCAGGTACAAATTCTTATCAGTTTAGTGGGCTATGATAAAGCGTAGAGGTAACAGGCCAAACTTGCCGTCAGTGGAAGAAAACATGAATCCTCTGAGAGAGAAAGTGAAGAAGCTCAGATCCTGAGATCAAAAGGCATGTCAATATTTTTCTCCCATATATTCCATCTTCTTTAAGAGTTAGAAAGATGCACCTGTGAGGATCATTGTTGTTACCTCAACTTTCAGTCTCTCAACTCTCAGAACTCAGTTTATACTCTAGCACTTCAGTGGAGAGTTAAACCGGCGTGCATGTTTCTGGCAAAAAAACTATAAGCTATAAATATTGCGCATTTACTAAGAAGTACGACACAAAACGCTAATGATGACTTTGCCTGGATCTTTCAGTGGATGATCTCATTGAGCAGCTTGAGAGCGGTAGGAAGCGGAAGCTAGCTGAGCACCACATTGCAGGTAATTTATTAACAACAATTTTTGAAAAGTTCTTCTTTATAACCCTGACCTACTATATCTCTTCCGCTCTTTGCTTCACTTCCGTCTTAGAATGCAATGAGTCAAAAGTAGCAAAAAAATTTCACGAGACGCGTATAGTCCCTCAACTGCACCTCACAGAGGTGTTTTAAATCAGTCCACACTTTTTCCCAAAATAACAAAATCAAATGAAGATAATGCGGTAGTAAACTGATCCGCCCCACTCAACATCAAATATGTCGTGTTCCCATGGCCAGCTATTACAATTAACGTTACAGTAGGAAAGCCTTTCCGACTAGACCGTAAATGCGCAATCTTGTTGATTTCATACAAAATTTTGCCAAACTCAGCCAATTAGGTAACCATTTGTGGCGTTTTAAACCACCCATTCTATGTTACTGTCAACCGCGAAGTTTTGACCGAATTACAGAGGATCGACTTTGCGGTTTTTTGGAGGTAGGCTTGAAGCCTTGAAATCGACAACGTTAACTGAAACAGATGTGAAGTGGTGCGCGTCTGAACCAACGGTTTTTTTCACCAGGTGCCTTGTACGATGACCAGAGCCCAACACAAATCAAAAGGGGAATGTTTACTGCCCACACATCTCAGCAAACTGAATCCACAACCCAGCAGCATCTTGCAGGTATCTCTAACAATGCATTGAATTGTGACACTTAAAAATCTATGATCATCAGTTAATGGTCCGCATTACAGTAAAGCTAAAAAAGGTTGCTTAAAATTGTGCCACGGGGTAAAGTTTCTACCTTTATAAAGCTTACGCAATCTGAGTAGCGGTTAATTTTTACAAAGAAAAAGAAACTGTTTTGGAATCTTAAGGTACGATAAAACGGGCAGCAAAAAACGCGCAGCTTGTTGTTTTCAAACACTGCGGCAAAAGGAGTTGAATTCGAGCTCAAACTTGTGTTGCAACAGATCAGGTTGTTGCAGGTTGCGAATTATTTTGCAGAAAGTGGACAGCATAGTTCTACGTTGTGCAGCAAAATCAGTAGGTGTTACGCGCTTTGTCACCCCAAAACAAACGTTTTTGCAACAGTGACGTAACTCCCGTGTAAGAAGAAGTTACTATTCACGCAACTTGCAGCAACTTGATTTGTTGCAAGACAGGTTTGAACGTGCGCGAAAAACGCGCAATATCGCTTTTCAACTTGTTTTGTAGTAATGTTGCAAAACACGTTGCATGTTTTTGCTGCCCGCTTCACTGTAGCTTTAGACAAAATAGGGAGCTTAAGCAACAACGACGGCGACGGCGACGGCGACGGCGACGGCAACGAAAACGTCATTTGAAAAGTGAATTCGCGCTGCTTCAAACTCAATCACGTTTAATCCATCTCGTTCAATTCGTCAAATGTTGGCAGATTATTCTGGAGTTCAAGTCCAAAGGACTGTATTGTAGTTCAAGAAAAGAAAAAGAAGGTCTTTGTCTTGTGTCCACGTACGCGTTCTCCGAAAAACGTGAAACTGGAAAGTTTCACGTCGTAGTCGTGCAGTGACGGCAAAGAAATGTACAAAAACTGGGCGTGAAGTACGGGCAAAGTTGTTGTTTTGCTAATCTAAACCTGTGAAAGGTTTGAACCCAGAAGTCATTTCAAAAGTAGGTTGGGTTTGATCGTCCGGGTGAACGTAGTCCTGAATACTGACAGACGACCAATAACGTCGCGACGTCTTTGACCAATCAGATCAATAACCAGAGTATAACACCATCAACTGACGTGATACAACTCACTTTGACTCTGAAGATGACTACCGCACAGGTTGTCGAAACGTCAGTCACTGTCAACAACAACAGTCCTATTCAGGACTACGTTCACCCAGACGATCAAACTCAACCTACTTTTTTTAATCTAAGGGTGCGTTCGATTGGGAAATCTGGATTTAGATTTCAAAATCCGGATTTCGGATTTGCAATCGAACGTGAAATCCGAAAACAGATTTCAACGCTGAGATATCTGTTTTTGGATTTTCATTTTTACCGTTTGATTGGGAAATCCGAAAAAGGATTTGAAAAACTGTCCTTAAGAACAGCGGTCTTGCACGCGCACGCATACTTAGCAAAAAGAAGACCACTGTTCACGAGAATAGTTTTGTAAATCCTTTTTCGGATTTCCCAATCGAACGGTAAAAGGGAAATCCATGAAATACGGATTTGGATATCTTAAGTGAAATCCACCCTGAGGACGGATTTCTCGGAGGTGAAATCCTTTTTCGGATTTCGCGTTCGATTGGGAAATCCGGATTTAGATTTTCAAAATCTAAATCCGGATTTCCCAATCGAACGCACCCTAAACCTATTGCATTTTTGCCGTTCTCGCTGCCGTCGCCGTAGTAGTTGCTTATAAGCTTCCTAATAATTGTACGATCACCACTAATAATGGTCCGATCACAACCCCTGTTAACGTGATAACAAATTAAGCACAACGTATAACACAACAAGAGGCAACAACAGGCCACCGTTAGGTTATGTCAGATATCTTAACATATTTCATGCCTCTTAGAAGATTTGAAAATCATTAAAAATATCAGCCCCCCCCCCCCCCTCCCCTTAAATTTTGTCTATATGGATCTTAAACTCGTTCGTTTCGCAACATTACAACAACAAACAAAAAAAAAAAGGCGTATCTAAGACAGAGTAGTAAAATCAAACCGATTCGATTTATAGTGTGTATTTTGTACTTCCTAGGGGTTCCAAGTATCATAAAAAGGATTCGTCAGCTTTACAAACGTCGTGAAGGACGGCTGGTACCATTTCCATGGTGTGACGAACTTGATTTCAACCTGAATGACATTTTCACCAGGCTGAAGATCGTGAACAAAGAAAAAACACGAGGAACATTAATGGATGATGAAATCACCAACATGACCGCTATCTTTAGACCCCACCCTGATTGCCGGAAACCACGGATTCTTTTGATCGAAGGGGAACCTGGTATGGGAAAAACCACCTACTCACAAAAACTGGCGTATGACTGGGCAAATGAACAAGATGAATGGGACGCATCTTTTCCATCGATTGAAGTGCTGCTCTTGCTTCGATGCAATGATATCAAATCTGGCATCTGGGAAGCGATTGACGATCAACTTCTTCCTGATGATATTGACAAACAGGCTAAAGAGAATTTTTTCACATACATCCAGGAAAATGAGGCCAAAGTTCTCCTACTACTTGATGGTTTGGACGAAGCAGATTCCCGTAAACTAGACATGTACTACTCGCTCGTTCAGAGTAAACTCCTCGCAGCTTGTCACATTGTCGTTACTTCTCGTCATGAGGCTGGAAAGAAAGTAAGGCCATACTGTGACACCCTGTGGGAGATTGTAGGATTTTCTAAAGAGGATGCCGAAAGTTTTATCAGAAAGTATTTTAAAGGCAAGGAACACTTGGCTGAGAAGCTGATTAAACGATTGATACTCCCAGAGTATTCCACTGGTGATCCGCTCGAAACGTTAGGCGAGTTAACTAAAAATCCACTTAATACAGCTTTACTATGTTGTCTTTTCGAGGATTTCGAAGGTGTCCTTCCAACAAGCAGAACTGAGCTGTACGTTGAAATGGTTTTCTTTGTTTTAAGAAGATATGAGAAAAAAAACGGACTTGGAAGCACCGATGAAGACTTGATTTTAGTGTATAAAAAACAACTTTTGCAGTTGGGCAGCTTCGCCTTCGAATCCCTCCTCAAAGGGGAGTTATACTTTGAAAAAAAGGACGAAATCGTCAAGCCTATCAATTTTGGATTCTTTTCTTTTCAGCAAGGTGGCTCCAAGCGCAAGCCTTGCACGCGTTGTGCATTTTTACACAAGAGCTTTCAGGAGTTTTTTGCTGGCTTTTTTCTTGCGTTTCAGATTATCGACAAAGAAAGAGACTTTTCTTCACTTGCAGATGATAAGAGATACTTGGATAAACTGAGACAAGTCTTTTTGTTCATGAGTGGAATCATAGCCTCACGTAGTGAGGAAACTGCCGTATCGTTCTTTATTAATATCGCTGAAAAAATCAACTCTGCCGAAGACTATAAGTCATATTTCAAGTTAGCTTGTGAGTGCTTGTTGGAATGCTCGAGTGATGAGGAAAACGTTCAAACTCGCTTAGTTCGTACTTTAGGTGAGCACCTTGACATGTCCCTGACTAAAGATTTTTACTTAACTGGGATAAACGCTGCTGGTGCTGCTGCAATTTCCATAGCCCTCACAGGAAACTCCTCCCTGATTACTTTGGATTTGGGTGATAACATTATAGGTGATGCCGGTGTTTCGTCTCTTTCCCAGGCCCTCAAAGAAAACTCCTGCCTAAATACTTTGAATTTAAATGGTAACCGTATTGGTGAAGCCGGTGCTTCTTCTCTTTTTCAGGCTCTCACAGCAAACTGCTCCCTAAATACTTTAACTTTAAGTCGTAACCTTTTGGGTGGCGCTGGTGTTTCTTCTCTTTCTCTTGCCCTCACAGCAAACTCCTCACTGACCACTTTGGATTTAAGTCGTAACCTAATTGACGACGCAGGTGCTTCTTCTCTTTTCCAGGCCCTTACAGCAAATTCCTCCCTGACTTCCTTGGATTTGATGTATAACAGTATTGGTAACGATGGTGCTTCTTCTCTTTCTCAGGCCCTCGCAGCAAACTCCTCCCTGACTTCTTTGGATTTGAGTTATAACAGTATTGATGAGGCTGGTACTCTTTCTCTTTCTCAGGCCCTCACAGCAAACTCCTCCCTGACTACTTTGAGGATAAGTGGTAACGGTTTTGGTGACACCGGTGCTTCTTCTATCTGTCAGGCCCTCACCGCAAATTCCGCCCTGACTACCTTGAAGTTAAGTGGTAACAGTATTGGTGACGCCTGTGCTTCGTCTCTTTCCCAGGCCCTCAAAGTAAACTCCTTTTTGACTACTTTGGATTTGGGTTATAACAGGATTGGTGACACTGGTGCTTCTTCTCTTTTCCAGGCCCTCATAGCAAATTCCACCCTGACTTCCTTGGACTTGATGTATAACAACATTGGTAAAGATGGTGCTTCTTCTCTTTCTCAGGCCCTCGCAGCAAACTCCTCCCTGACTTCTTTGAATTTGATGCATAACAGTGTTGGTGAAGATGGTGCTTATTTTCTTTCTCAGGCCCTTACATCAAACTCTTCCCTGACTACTTTGAATTTGGATTTTAATGTTATTGGCGACGTTGGTGCTTCTTCTCTTTTCCAGGCCATCTCAGCAAACTCCTCCCTGACTACTCTTGGTTTATCTGGTAACAGAATTGGTGGCACCGGTGCTTCTTCTCTTTCACTGGCCCTCACAGTAAACTCCTCCCTGACTACTTTGGATTTGGGCCGTAACTTTATTGGTGACACCGGTGTCTCTTCTCTTTCTCAGGCCCTCGCAGCAAACTCCTCCCTGACTACTTTGAATTTATCTGATAACAACATTGGTGACACCGGTGCCTCTTCTCTGTCTCAGGCCCTCGCAGCAAACTCCTGCCTGACTTCTTTGGATTTGGGTAATAACTGTATTGGCGACGATGGTGCCTTGGAACTTTCCCAGAAACTCACAGCAAATTCCTCTCAGACTTATTTACATTTAAGTGGTAACAGTATTAGCGACACCGTTGCATCTCTCTTTCCCAGGCTTTCACAGCAAATTCTTTATAGGCCTACTCTGGGACCTTAAGTCGCCCTAATTTTAGGTGACTTAGGGCGATTTAGGGCGACTTTAGGAAAAATTTGCTCAAAATCTTGTGCGACTTAAGGCGACTTTAGACGGCTTAAGGCGATATAAGGTGACATATTAGGTGAATTAAATGTTAGTGTATACAAAATTGACATCTACTGATAACACCTCCTCTCTAGGGACACAATGTCATAGCATAAGTTTATTCAGTCTTGGAGACAACTTCATTAGTCTTCCAAATTTTCAACAATCTCAACACATTATAGAATACTAAAATAGTAATGTTACTTAATATTTTGAACATTAAATATCACGGTAGCTTGTGTTGCAGATGTATTCTAACCCTGGTTAGAATGCATCCTAGTTCTGGGCTCCAACGCACTCAACGAATTACCGGCATTTTGAGTTTCCCTTCAACATGATTGGCAAATGGACAATGGCATTTTTAACAGTCCAGTCCCTGCACGTACACAAATCCTGGTACACACACGGGGGGGTAGGGCAGAACTAGGATTTTGCCGCTGTTTTGCAGACGGACTTACCCCGGAGCCGAGTTAGTTCCATCTGTGGCACAGGCTAATATCAAGGGTGTTGGTTTAGTATTACATTAGCAGAGACAAAATCTTAGTTAGAAGCAACCAAAAGGGTAAATTTTCTCTTAACCTTTAAATGAATTATTTTACAATATAAGGGACAAAAAAATCAATGGTTCCTGCATTTCTTTTTCCGAAAAATAAAACCCTAAAAGTAAAGTATTTCAGTACATCTCTGTAAAATACTGTAAGCTGGTTTGTAGCATTATTGAAGTGTCTTTTTTCATAATTTGACAACAAACATTAAAGTAATTAATTTAAAACATTTAAAATCACTTATCGATATCGCACACTATGGAAATGACGATCCCATTGTATGTCTTGGCAGTTGCTCTGCCAATGTTTGTCCTCACACGTTTGTCAAAGAGGGTGTTTTTCCAATTGCATTCAAAATGCAAAGTTGGTAGTTTTCGCCGTATATATTGCTCCTTTCCTGTCTCAGTCAATACTTGCTTCGCTAGTGAACCGTACTCTCTTCCCATGGTGTCTTTGGGGGGGGGGGGGGGGGGGGTGTACTGTATACATGATAAAACTCGTACCGGCGCCAGTTTCATATCGGGGTGACTTTTTGATTTTGTATCGCGTTTACATGATGATGGGTCATTTCATGTCTCGGTTATTTGAAGGTACACTTCATGTTGATAAAATACCCGTGCGATTGAAAATCGCAAAGATTGCGCATGCGCTACCCGTTCCAGTCCACCGGCAGACCGATTTCACACCGAAATGGGTGGTCGTTTCGTGTTTACATGATACCGTTACGAAATTTCGTACCGGTGTGAAATTCTCGCCCTGGTACAACAGCCGGGGTGAACTCACGCCGGAGTGACTCGCGCCGGCATGACATTGTGTATCATGCAAACAAATATAGAGGCATGAGAGGGAACCGGAGTGAACTCACGCTGGCGCCCCGGTGTCATGTAAACACCCGCTAAGCTTAGCTTCAACCAACCTCGCTCTGTTCCACACGGCAGCGTTTACGCTCTCAGCATAAAAGAAAGCATGCGTCATGTTTAAACCGATGGCAATATCAAGTGTAAATGTTTCCATTAATATCTCGGAAATTTCCATTTAAAAGGAGATCTTCAAACTATAGCCTGCGTGGCAGGCGTTAAAAGGGAAGGGGAAGGGGTAAATTTAGACCGCGAGGGAGAAAGGAAAGGAAGTATTTAGTCGAAAGCCGCGTATCGTGAGGCCAGGGGGAAAAAACGCCATGCAATGCTTGGCCCATAAAGTTTTTTGGTTACAATTTTGTGGCCAGTTCCAGCCGTTCAATACTGGACAGAAAAAAAGATACCCCTTTCCGCTTTTAGGCTATCGTTGCTGGGACTCCGGGAAACCGGAAACAGGCCAGTTTTCTCCAGCGTTCAACCGACCACATTACTTTTATGATAACAAAGAAAAAGTACAATTTTCTTTTTCAAAATTTATCAAATCATTCCCTAATTCAATCAAACCACGGAAGGTGGTATTATTATTGGACAAACCACACGAGACCCACATAGTCAGAAAGAGGAACCAGAGGTTTACAAAATCCTCGAATTTGGTGTTTACCGGAAGAATTTTGAACGAGATACAGAGACTCAGAAACTTCAAAATTTACTTTTAAAAAAGAGTCAACGCACATTAAGTCATCAAAATTCAAACTAAAGAATCATCGATCCTCCTGCGTTTTTGCTTTGATGAAGTATTTTTAGAGCAGCTAAAAACTATATATATTTATAAAAATTTTCACTTCTCAAGGATTTTTTCGTTTTATGTTAGAGTAAGCTTGAATTTTTAAGCCTTTGCGTGACGGAGAGAACTGTTACGTAGATTAAAAAAAGTGAGTTTGTCTTATTTTGTTGAATTTTGCTATCTCAATAGTTATTTCATGAGAAAAATTATTACTTTAATCGAGTTATTAGTTCCTTGAAAGATGAATTCAAGCCTTGAAAACTCAGTGACAGACATTAAAACTCAGACTGTTTATGCTGGTTTTCTGCCGCCTTGTTGGTTCCAATCCCGATCGGCACCAATATGGCTCCCGCACGGCGCTCTATAAATTTGTGTAAATCATTTCTCCGAATAACTCACACTGAGCCGTTGACCATAGTCTGCAAAGGGCTTTTTGAGCCAGTTTCAAACAACAACAACAATAACAACTTTATTACACATTAAACAGTTTACAAGTAATAAATTAAAGTGAACTAAAAAGAAAAAAAGAAAAGGCTGAGGAGTGTAAAACAAAAGAAATCACATTGACATTCACGGATAAATACCAGCAGTCTCGGTGAAAAACACCCCTGATATATTAATTGCGGGCAACCAGAGGAGCCCGGAATCGTAATCTTCAGGTTGCTGTTACGAATTCTTGGCATGAACGGAATGCAGAGAGTAGAACTCAATCGTGTGACCTTCTATCACTTGCGATCTGATCATGCGTGTTTTGACCTGTAGCCTGTGTACAGCCGCCCACTCAGGCCCTGAGAAAAAATAGCAGAAGAGGCCCCTTCTCCGATTTTTTCAGAGGGGAGCGGGAGGCTGTAGGCAGGCTAGTTTTGACCTTCTATGACGTGAAACTTACGCAAAGAACAGCGCGCGTTGGACCAAATTAAAAGCGTTTTGACCTTCGATCGATCTTGCCCACACTCCATAACCTTTGGTTATTACCCTTTCACTAGTTAAAATAAATTAATTATGTCATGCTCTTTATTCTAGGTTTTGGGGAAATTAATACCTTGACGTATGGTCCTGAGCCATTCCGTCGCTGTGGCAACTGTATTGGCGGAGATGGAGACAAATTGAAAAGATGTGCCAACTGTGAGGAAGTATATTGTAGCAAAGAATGTCAAGTTCTGGCCTGGGAAAAGGGCCATAAAAACCTCTGCAAAAAATGCAAGTAAAAAAATACTAAAACATCAAAATACGTATATACTTAAAATTAGAAAAAAATATGTAAAAAAACCCTTTTGGAACATTTAGAGTACTTATAAAATTGTGGATAGTATGCACACAGCATTGTTGCCACTCTGATGTATACAGAGTTATCTAGGGCACAATTAATTCCAACAAAATGGTTAGCTAAAGGGCGACAAAATTAGTTGAGACACTTTGCCCGAAAGGGGTTTTTGATGTTTTACCGATTCTAAAAGGGGAAAATGAACCTTTCCCTCTCCCATTTCCTCCATGCAATGTTGTGCCGCTGTTCCAGCTACCTGTAGAAAACAACAAATACCTCAGCTTTGAATGGAGGGGAAGGGAGGAGGTGTGGATTCTTTTGTTCTCTGAAGTTACCCTATTTGAGTACAATGTCTCAACAAGTTTGTCGCCGATTAAAGTTCTGTTCATGTTTCATTTGTTATAAATATTGTAACGTTTGAGTTCCTTACACGTGTATTTTTCAGTTTCTTTCTTTCTCCTAATTTCTTCATCAAGAGGTAGAATTATTTCCACGCATTTGGTCCAGATGCTGGGCAGCAGAAGGGAGATATTTCTTTTTTGTTTTTGTTTTTCTTTGTTTGTTAGTTTGAATGAAATCTATTGTAGACTACGGGTAGTCCCCATTTTCCCTTAGGGATAGTAGAGCGAGCGAAACGCGAGCGCGCGTGACAATCAACTTACACGAGAAAGGCGAGACGCGGCGGTGAGAGAGAAAAAATTCTCTCTCCCAGCAGTTTTGCCTTTCTCGCTTGAGGTGATTTCACGCGCGCTCGAGTTTCCCTCGCTCTACTATACCTGAGGAAAAATGGGGACTACTTGTAGTCTAAATGAAATCGTGAAGCTTTCACATTGCAGTAGTAGTGGTAGTGGTAGTGGTAGTGGTAGTGGTATTGGTAGTGGTAGTAGTAGTAGTAGTAAGTATAAGAGAAATCCATTTTTTTTTACTCTGTGTATACATTATCTTTTTGTAATGATGATAGCACCTATCAAGTAATTCACAGTGAACTTACGCAACAGGACGGGAGAGAAAGGAAGACGGCAGACGTTTTGTGACAGGTGTGACAATAATTTTGTTTGTAAAAACCTTCCGCCAAAATCCACTTTCCTTTGAACAGGTCTTAATTTCTTGTAAACTGCCGGAATTAAAACATTAGTGTAAAATGAAGATGACGACAAAACACTCAAGTGATAGCCCTGTCACGTTTGTCACACACACCTTTTTTGCCGTCCTCTTCTTCCTGTCGTCATAATTTTTATGCACACATATTAATAGTGAGGACAACTCGGAGATCGTTATTGAGAATTTTTTTTTTTTTGGACACACGAGAGAAGTTTTGGAGAAGGAACATTATATTGTTGCTACTCTTACTTCTCGAGTGTTGTTAAAAATTTTAAGGGCTCATACTTTTAGAGCCCTTTCACAGTGACGCCACGTCCGCCATGTTGATTCCCCAAGACATTAATCAGGGTCGGCCAGGGTTTTTGGGTACACAGTTTATTGGGGTATTTAATTTCAGGTATACAGTATTTCTATGCTTAAAATTGGGTATAGAGTATTCCGGCCATCACGACCAATTTTGGGTATAAAGTATACTGTATTTTTCTTAATTTTGGTATTTTACATGAGTTTTAGTATAATTTTTGGTATATTGGAAGGTTTTTTTCCGGTATTTTGGTATTCCACTACCCCCCCCCCCCCCCCTCCCGCTCACCCATCGCCCGACCCTGATTGATACGGCGGGCATGTTGTTGTCCAAAAAATGTAAGGGTTTTCTGCCGAAAGTACCCTAGTAAGGTGTTTAGACTCCGACCCTTTCTAGCTTTGAAGTATTGTTATAACGCCCAAAGAGCCAAAATTCTATATTCTTTGTCAGGGCCGCCGTAAAAATACAGTAACTCATCACTGTTAATTGGGAAAGAGTCTGTCTTTCTCTGGACAAGACATCATATTCAGTTGTAGACTTCTGAAGTAAACTTCCAAGTAACCAGAACTCGCAGGAAATCTTCGTACCACCGCACTTTCTCCATAAGAATAATTGTGGGGCGATTTTTGCGTGCAAGAATCCTCTGTTTGTAATTTACGTCAACCGTCAATGTAGTCTGCGTTAAAGGCGAATTTTTCGGGCGAGCGAACTTCAGTATTTTCTCTTTTATATTTAGAACTAAAGTTTGGTTTAATTTGTTAGGCGTTAGGTTCGGCCCGCCCATTTGTCACTTCATTCCAACTGTTTTAATTGGAGTCAGACTGCGTCCCAAGCCAGTTTCAGTTTACCACACGCTTTTTTCCAACACCATCGGAGCCGACAACTCCCATTTACTTCTCATTAATGCATTTGAGCGTTAACACAACGTCGTATAATTAACGGTCATACATACAAACCGAGTGTTCCGTCATATACAGTTGGCTCGACTCGGCTGGTACAACCCTTCCGAAATCAAGGTAATTAACTGGATGCCCTTTAATGTCCGTGACCTTGAAACAGAAATGGCATTTTCTAGCCTGCGAGCAATCTCCCCCACCTTAGGAGAGATTGCTTGCAGGCCAGCCATTGTCAAGCATAATACACAAAACCCGGAACACGCACACCAATTCTCGTTAATATAATTAACTTTTTACTCGTACAATTTGGCTTGATTGACAGTAAGTTTTGCGACAGAGTTACAGACCTTTGTTATTATAGAATTGTGATTGGATTCTAGATAGCTGACGTCATTATAGGTCGCTGTGCTATACACACCCAATCTAATTCGGCGTCCGCTTTTGATCTAATGTCAACTCCTGTCAGTTTCTTAGCACAATCACTAATCTAAGCTTTGTAAAGTCGCTGTTTCTACCAGAGTCCGTGGACCGTGCTTGCAGGTTTGTTTCTTAATTTCTGTCTAATCTGTTACGTAAAATGTAACTCAATGAAGATGGTCTCTTCTTTGAGCACTCATACGGTCGTGCCAAACGCATCATACACGGACCATGAACTTAAAGAACATTCGCGATCTCTCAAATGTTCAACCAGTGAGTGGTCAATGAAAAAGTTAAACTGTTCGATTTACATAGGACACGTTAGCTTGGCAAAGTAGAGACGTGCTTGCAGGTTTGCTTCTTACTTTTTGTTTAATCTATTACGTAAAACGTAGCTGAATGAGGGATGGTCTTTCCTTTGAGCACTCACGATGTCGTGCTATTGAATCTTTATGCTAAACGCATTATAAACCGACCATGAAGCTAAAGAACATTCGCGTTCTCTCAAATGTTCAACCAGTGACTGGTCGATGAAAAAGCTAAACTGTTCGGTTTACATTAGAGGGTCTGAATGGGGGAGTCCACATATCGGTTATCAATTATTATTTTCGGTCTTTGTCGGTTGTCGGTAAATCTCGGTAAATGATTAACAAAGCGAGTTAATCATTCATATTCGTTTTTTAATTCACACAGTTTAAACTCTAAACAAGTACAAAACTTCTTCATTCATCGTCAATTCATCTTTTTAATTGCAATGGAACTTCATTTTAAGTCTGGTTTGTTTAGCTACGCGATCGTTTGTTTCAATTTTGTTAGCAAAGACTGAAAAAATCACCAAACATTCAACATTGAAATTTGCTTTAATTCCGATGACCATGACTTCTCCCATGACGCCGTTACTTAATACGTTCTGTGATTTCGAAGGTGGCTGAGGAGACCAATCCAAGCACGCAAGTGTCTGCCACATGTGAAGTCACGTTTATTGTCAAATTCTTTTTTGACTCATTGTCTTCCCTCAATTCAGGCAAAAATTGACGACTTTCATATTTTTATTAATATCTCTGCAGGTATTTGGAATTTTAAGTGATTTACATACCTCAGGCCCCATTTGTCAGGGGCACCCAAAGAGAATATAGTTCAAAACCACTTAACATAGCATTGTTAAACGTATTTTAGTATTTAAACGGTAGATAGATCTGTTCGGATTTCCTAGCTGAAAGCCTAGTGATCCGAAAATTGTAGGGATCAAAAGTTACCTTTTCGAAAATTTCAGCCAGAAAAAAGGCTCCCGAAAATTCTAGGTGACCTTTTTAAGGTAAACATCCGTTAAAAATTGGCAATTATACCATTTTTTAGGTGTTCGAAAATCATAGGAGAGGCAGGCAAGCAAGAAATTGTACAACAAATGTTCCGAAAATTCTAGATTTCAAATCGTCTTCCAAACAGATATTTTTCGAAAATTGACGTTGGGTGCCCCTGATTTGTTCAAAAGCTAGATAGCGCTATCCACCGTACCGGTTAAATCCCCTTTCAGTGGACAGTGCAATTCGGTTTCCCCAATACTTATCCGCTGGATAGTGATTCATCCGGTGGATAACGCTATCCAAAGTTTGAACAACTGGGGCCTTGTCTGAAATAGAGCTGACTACAAGACCTTCCATCTGCTGGAAACAAATCAAGCGAAATATATTTGGCAAAATAGGAAAATAAAAAAAATAATAAACAAAATGCGATTCATTTTTGAATACAAATTAACCCACAATGTTGGACCATGTCGGTTGTCGGCTAATTTTTTTCCTGTCGGTAGTCAGTAATTTTTTTTCTCGTTTTGTCAGTAGTCAGTTACATTTTTTGCCGTTTGTCGCTAGTCGTTCAACCCCATTCAGACCGTCATGTTAGCTTAGCAAAGTAAATACGATTTATTTCTGGGTTAATTATTTAAATCAGTTGACTTCACTGAACCCTAACGCGAGAAATACTAGGTTCTTGGGCTTTTAGTTTGACGTTCAACTTGTGTTGTAATGGGCATTGACTAATTCTCACATTACTTTCTACTTTCTACTTAAGTAACTTATCGCGAGATTTTTATATTTCAAGATCTTCCCATCTGTTTCAGAGGCTGCTAGACCGTGAATTGTCAATACACTATTGTTGACTAATACCTTCGGAACGCGTTCAAACCTGAAACGTGATGGTTTACTTACCGACAGACAAAAGCTGCAAGCCATTATAATACATTCAATGTAGTTGTAGGTGTATTTTAAAGTAGATTTTTTGATCGCGTGATATATTTCAAGGCTCACGTGACATCTGAGTACTGCCTTTGCCCTGCAAACGGCTGGTCCTTCGATTCACTTGGATGACCACCTCAAGTTTCAATCCCGCTTCCAGTAGTAAACGTAAAAATAGTGTTTACAATAAGTAGTATCGGGCTAAATGCATAACAACTCAAATGAAGTTTTTTATTATTATAATTTACAAATATATAAAGGAAATTAATTCAGAGATTGATAATTGTAGGTAAAGAATTTTCCCTAGGGGAAAAATATTTTGTGCAGACCTAGAGTGATTTTACTTGAACCGTGAAACAGATGCTAACAAATGGTGCAAAAGAGCGAGATGTAAACAAAAATTCTACCACCTATTTCACGGTTCAAGTAAAATCATTCACCTGAATACCTTGTATTTTTTAATAGTACCTTGTGTCATTTTGGTAGTTGTTTGGTTAATAAAGGTGCTACATAAGATCTCAAACTATTTTACCTTTTTGTGTCTCCAGTTCGATGTAGATGTAAAAAACGATCATGTCAGAAGCTGCGACGAACTACGATTCAAATAACAGCGATGCTGGCCCACCTCAGCAGGCTGTTGGTCTTCCATCCATAAAAGATGTTACAACAACATTGAAACAGCCAGATCTACCCATTGATATTCTTTTAGTAACTGTTAAGGACTGCGAGTTCTTAGCTTGTTACAATGAGCTTAAAGATCCCTTTAGATGTCATTTTGATGATCTCGGTTACGTTTACTTCGCGGACGTTGTCGGAAGTCAGCCAGGGCGAGTGAAAGTAGCACTAATGAAGTGTCATGAAGGTGCTATCGGTCCGGGTGGCTCTCTCACTGCCGTTAGGAATGCTGCCCCTATTCTACAACCCAAGGCCGTGATATCTGTTGGGGCATGCAGTGGTCTCAACCCTGACAAAACCAAGTTAGGAGATGTCATTGTATCAGCCAAGCTAACAACATATGCATCCAAAGTAGTGACAAGCGACCAAGAGCAGTGGGCTGGTATTAGCAGTTACGTGAGCAAACGATTTCTTAACATCATTAAGAATTGCGCTGATGGATGGCAACCACCATTGAAGAACCCAGAAGATCGCCACATCAACGTTCATAACAATGGCGAGTTCTTAAGTGGTCCAGAGCAGATCAGAGCTGAAAGGCGCCGAAAAGAACTTGTCGACCACCATCCCCTTGCAACAGGAGTGGAGATGGAGGGAGAAGGTAAGTGTGTGTCACGTTAAACAACAGTGTTTGAATTCTTACACAGGTACAATGTATTTCAATTACTGCATTGTTAATGATGTCACATTTCAAGGCCTCAAGCCTACTCCAAAAGACCGCAAGGTAGCATGGTTCGTTTTTTTTATGAAATTACCCGTGTTGCTTTGCGGTCTCTGTGGGAAGGCTTTTTGCTGTCTTTCATTGGCCCAGTAAAGACGCGCGCGTACTGGGAGAGAAAAGGAGGGGAGGAGTCATCTCCCCTTTTGCGTGTTCCTCTCATCCGCTTTATAAAAACTAGCCAGAAAAACTAATCGGTACCTGTCACACGTACAGCTAGGCCGTTTTGAAAGAATGAAGAAAATTAAAATATTTATTATGAACACCTACATAGCAAGTACTTTAAAGGATGAGTTGTCCTGATCATTGGATCATAATGTAAAAATATGTTTACACACTAGAATGCTAAAAACTGATATACTGTATACTTGACGTCATTTTTGTGCAACAACGTACATATAATCGCTATATTAAACGGAAACATTTGTCTATGGAGTCTGAGACTGATCTAGGATCGCTTGAATATGTCTGACGCAGACAGCTTTCGATCGTGACACCGAACTTTACAACTGGGAACTAAAATGAACTGTGTCACTTATAACAATAAAGTAATTGAATGAAAAATGTTCATAATAAGAAAGTTGCAGTCTGTAATCAAAAGAAAAGGCGTGAAAATCATTTCTCTTACTTGGCTGTCGAAGGGGTCTGGCATCTCTTGATTCTGCGTTTTTTTTACATCCAGTTTGTTATTAAAAATAATTTTTCGTTAATGTTTTTAAACATTAAAATCGTCAAAAATGTTAATTGCAAAGTAAAGAATTACAAGTGCGTCCACGTGCCATCAATTAATTTTTTTTAGTTTCTTTTTCCCGCAAAACTTAATTATCTATAAGAGGTAATTTACAGACATTAATATATCCTAAATGTGTCTCATATTTCAGGTGTTTTAACAGCTGCATATGATACTCAACTCGAGTGGCTCATTGTTAAAGGGATAGCTGATTTTGCGGATGGTGAGCAAGTGAATGCAGAAAGCTGGGAAGCCCGTGCTAGTGCGATGGCAGCATCTCTTCTCTCACACATGTTAAGTGATCCTGGTGTTTTCCGCACTTGGCCTCATTACCAAGGTATAAATTCTTGTTAGTCTAGTGGATTATGAAAAAGCGTTGGGTTTAACAGGCTGAATTTGCTGGCTTCAGCAAAAGGACTGCGTGAATGCTGCTAATGAGACAGTGAAGAATCTCAGATCCTGAGATCAAAAGGCACATTCATCATTTTTCTTTATCTTTATTTTTATCTTTAATTAGTTAATTGCCAATGGCATAGGGTAATCGTGGCCATGGGTGGCCATAATTATGCGGTAGATGATGGCCTTTAACACAGGCAAAGACGGAGCGTTAATAAAAGCAAACGGAAAACTGTTACACACACTCAGCTATACAACGGGGAAAAAACGAGTACTTAGGCATCAACAAAAACGGGTCAGAGGTTGTATACCATGTTAAGGGGATTTCCTGTTATAGGAGGTATTAAAAATCTCTAGGATATCCAAGCGGCGTTACCTCATCATTCAAGACATTCAAGATTCAGTCGCTCTGACCTCTTAGTCTACACAAAAACGTTGATCGTCGGGGTACATGTTTCTGGTCAGAAATTGAGGGTCCTTTTCTTAGCTATAAATTGCATCATCACCAATAAGTACGGCACAAAATGCTAATGATGTCTTTGCCTGGATCTTTCAGTGGATGATGATCTCTTAGGGGCTCAATTCGAAAGCAGTAGAAAGCGGAAGCTAGCTGAGCACCATGCAGGTAATATGTGAACTGAACATGTGTTTCTTTATAACGCTGACTCATTTTTCTTGTTCCGCTGTTTGCTTCACTTTCATTTTAGAATGCATAAGGTAACCCGGTTTGGAAAATTCGGGAACTCTTAAATTTTTGCTAGTGGAATCAGGAATTCTGGGATTTGGAATCTGGAATTCAACTCCAGGAATCAGGAATCCCGCTATAGCAATTGGAATCCAGAATCACAGTGTGCACTCCAGAATCGAAGGCTCTCTTGGTTTACTTTACAGGGGGCGAAATGAACAAAAAATCAGTCGTGAGACACGTTTAGCGCCGCAAATGTGTAACAAAGCTGACTTTAAGTGACTGACACTGTCAAACGCGAAGTTATGACCGAACTACAAAGGATTGAAAGCTACCAACATGGCCCAGTGGTCTTGGGGTAGGCATATGCATGAGGCCTTGAAATACGACGAAGTTAAGTGAAAAACATGTATCTGAAGTGGCCCGCATCTCAACCAACGATTTTCTTCACCAGGTGCTTTGTGTGATGATCAGCGCTCAACACAAACGAAAAGAGGAATGTTTTCTGGCCACAAATCTCAGCAAACTGACTCCACAACCCAGCAGCATCTTGCAGGTATCACTCTCTAACAACGCATTGAATAGCGACACTTTAAGAATCTATGGCCAGATTATTGTTGACATCATGACTATAGTACAGCTTTCGAAAAGACCAACTCTAATACCCCTAAATTGCTCAAAACTGTGCCGCGTGGTTAATTTTTCTTATTTAATAAGGCCTCGTTTTATCTAGGGCAAAATATAGCCTGAGAAAACAGCCGACGTTTCGCGACGCAGCCACCAAATGACGTCTGAGAAACAAGGGCAGACATTTCATACAGATGACGTCACTACCCTGGGTTGTGACTCGTCATCATCAGTGTGCGCTCGTTTCTCAGACGTCATTTCATGGGGAAACCAGTGGTGGCCTCATGAAGCGTCGGCTGTTTTTTTAGGCTAGGGAAAACTACAGACCGCTGATCAGCGTTTTCTTTTTTGCGTCTTTGATTGATGCAGTCGCTCATAAAAATGATGGAGAAAACAAAGACCGATACTAGGGAGGGACTAATTGCGCGTGGGGTGCGCTTGCCAAGCGATCACAAGCCATTTCAACATGATGACAAATAGGTCGTTCCTTGTTTAGGCACTCTAACACCATTTGAGTTCTTTGTTCTGGATTGAACCTTTTTCAGCCACGTTTCACTTACCTTTCCATGCCGTAAACTGGAATCTGCGTTGAGTGGGACAGAATCTTAGTAAAACCAGAAACTCATAAGGGGTTGAAACGTGTAACTCTCATATGTTTGCTTTGTCCGATGCTCGTGATTATTCATTTTCGAAAGTACCATATTTGGAACGAGAAGAAGAGATAACTGACCAATCAAACTTCGTAAACAACGTGACGTAATTTTACTTCAGGTTCCCGCGCCCCCTTTAAAAAATGGCCGACAAACGGGGGAAAAACTCCCAAAAGCCGAGAAATCTTTCAGTTTTTGTTTTGTTAGTTCAATAACCACACAGCAGTTCAATAAGTACACAACAGATCAATAACCACACCAGTAGTTCAATGATTACACATCAGTTCATTGAGCGTAAACTACATGTAGCTGCGGGAAAAATAGCCACAAATACGTTAGTTATTTTTAATAAGAATGTATAGCATTAAGTAAGTGGTAAATACTCATTTAGCTCTGATGGTAAGAGAACTAAATAGATAAATAGCTATGTTACACAGTTATTAAGTTCTAGTGAGCTCACTAATATAGACAGGAACATAGACTGATGTTAATTTAAAAATGTTTAGTCTGCTCAGAAGGTCTGCCATTCTCATCAGGGGCACAGTGAACAGACCTGGAAAGAGAGTGAGCGCCGAAAAGGGAAAACATCGACTCGGTCCGGAGAAAACTTCAACAAAGCGCGCGTTGATAAAGCAGAAAAAAATAAACAGTTAACGGTGGATGAAACCTTGTTTTTTGACTCTCTTTCCGCACGTTTCAAATTAACTTAACATCAGTCTATGTTCCTGTAGTTTACGCTCAATGAACTAATGTGTGGTCATTGAACTACTGGTGTGGTTATTGATCTGTTGTGTACTTATTGAATTGCTGTGTGGTTATTGAACTAACAAAAACAAAAACTGAGCATTCTTTTGAACTTTCTCTTTCCATTTTTTGTCTTTTGACGGTGTATTTTTAACCCTGAAATGCAGAACTCTTGTCTTAAAACATCTGCATGGTGATCGCGCGGCAGCCATTTTGTTGAAAATGGCTATCTGTCACTAAGGTTTCCAAATATGGTAAAAGTGAATACGAGCATTGAACGCGAGTTACACGTTTCAACCCCTTATGAGTTTCTGGTAAAACTTAGTTCGTTTTTATAATAGCGCTTTGGATTCTTGTATCGGAATTCGGTCCATTAAGTTATTTCCTTGGTAACAATTTTTTTCCATGTGTGGTTGAACTCAGTTTAATTTCAATTTCTTTAGTCTTGGCCGACCTTTAATTCACCTGCACACAACAAGTTCTAGCAAATGAATACTTTTAAGACTTAAAGTGGCTCCGTTATCAATGCCGGCGCATTGAACTACGAGGAACTTTTTGTCATAACGTTTTGGTTTTTTAACGCGATGGTTACGAAACTTTGCAAATAACAACAATATCATTCGGCAATAATATGAAGTATTCCGATTTTACTGATGGTAAATGTTTTCTTGCAAAATTAGCGCTTAAATGGAGCCCAAAAAGAAAATCGCGTCTAGTAGAAGTTTTTGCTGATATTTCATATTTTTTACTGAAGTTTCAGGTATCAGTTTTCATTGAGATGATAGATATCCTGGAAAAATTTCAGAGAAATCGTTGGAGCAGAAGTCTGGAGAGGTTCAAAATTCAGTTGTGAAATTGTTTTGGAATTTTGAAAACGAATTGCTCTGAGGCGGAGCGAGCCACCAGTTCGAATTTTCGACTCCCGGGCTCACGCTTTTGACTCCGCGCGTTAGCCTTTGGAAACCAGAGTAGCTAAACAACCCTCACAGCGGCTCCTCTTTACAAAACCAAATGCTTGCATCAGCGATAACTGCGCTGTGCTCCTTCTTTTCATGAAAGCGGAAGACAGGACGTTTATTGCTAATTTTCAAGTGTGGTGAACTTCTCCACGAAGTAGTAAGCGTAACCCAAATTTTTAAGGGTACACGTATAGTTATCAATTCAAATAAATTACGAATTTAGCGTCGCTTAAGACTTTCATTTATTTGTTTATTTCTTGCGCAATTTTCGACTTGTAGTTAATTTTTATTTTTTTATTTTCATTAATACTGTAATTACGAAATGCGATATCTTGAGAAAATAGTCCTAGTTCTTTGCTATACTTCTTACTTGAGACACGCATCACTTTATTAAAGGGACAGGTTCACGGTTCAGCGCATGCTCATTTATCAAAATGCTGTTTTTCTGCCGCGACATGCTGTATCGTCTATGCAAGCAATGTGATCATGTCATGATGATGTCAAAGAACCAAGCAGCACACTCCCCTGGCAGTCACTTGATCAAGTTATGTGCAAATAACTGTAACTTAATCAACCATGGAATAAAACCTCCGGGACGACAATAAATTCAACGTTGGTAGTGTTGGCATAATCCACTAATTTTTTCTTCGATTTTAGTACTCCTCCATCCTACTTCAGGTTACTCTGAAATACACTTCTACTTTGAAATACACTCTGAGATCGCTAAGATAAATGTGAGAGGAATGATTAACCGATAGAATTAATAAAAAAATGGAAAAAAAAGTAATTTAATTAATGAGCATGCGCTTAAGTCTGGTTCCTGGTCAATTTTCGATTACGGACCGTAGCTGATATATTTTATTAGAGATTGAGGAATTATCAGAAAATGCTGTTATTCTGCTTAAGTAGTCGCGTAGATGCGGCGTATTGGATTCGCTAAACTGGAAATCGGCTGGGCTTGTTGGGTTTTTTTTTCCAGTCCTTTGCTCAGGCTCGCGCTCCCATGCTCAACACGCCGCAAATTCACCTTTCGGGCGACCTTGAATGGACTATTAAAAAATGCTTTCATTGTTTTAACTCAACATAATTAGAGAAAATCTTGTCTAGGGTTCCCAAGTACTCTTCTCTTCCTTCCTTCCTGGTTATGTGTAGAAGAGCTCTGGGGCAGAGATTGAGTGACATTGTGGAAAGACTGACATGCGTTTAAAAGGCTGCGTACAGTGCTCGCGAGAACTCACGCGTATCATGCCCTTAGCGGCAGCCTTTGGTAAAGCGAAAGAAACGGATCGACTATTTTGCAGTCTAGGAAGAAAATAATTCACCAACAAGTAACCACACGCCCGTTTAACTTGACCGCTAAGTCTAAAATGCAAAAATAATTTTAAAAAATAAAAAGCAAAGACAAAGTAGCTATTTGGTAAAAGAATTTATCCCCGCATTCATGCCTCTCTTAGCTGACGTACTGAGAATCATTGCAAGTGTTCATGCAAATTCGTCTATAACTAATTCGTTGTACACATATTACAAAAGCATACCGTATCGTATACTGTATGAAGTGGAACCTTGATATAACGAAGGGCCAAGCAAGGGATCTTAAGGGGCCGGCGAAATATGTTTCCTACAACGAAGTATATTTTATATCGAGGTTCTTTTCTATGTTCTTTTCTATGTGATTCTATTACTACTGGAGCCAGGCGAAGAATATCGTTCCTTAAACCGAGCTAGGACTTTGCTGTGTGTAGACGGTTTTTTATATCGTGATTCCACCATACCATACTAGATTTGTGCCCCTGTTTAAAAAAAAGCCAAATCGATCTTATCTGTACTATATTGTCTTTGTAGGGTTGCCCGCTTACATCACAGAAAGGATTCGCCAGCTTTACCAAGTCCGTGAACGGCAGCTTAAACCATTCACTTGGTGTGATTATCCTAATTTCAACCTCAATGATATTTTTACCCGATTGAAAATCCGGAACAGAGAAAAAACACGAGGAACACTGACCGACGATGAAATCACCAACATGACCGCCATCTTTAGGCCGCATCCGAAGTGTCAGGAGCCACGGATTGTTTTGATTGAAGGGGATCCTGGCATGGGAAAAACCACCTACTCACAAAAACTGGCGTATGACTGGGCAAACAAACAATATGAATGGGACGAGTCTTTTCCAGTGATTGAAGTGCTGCTCTTGCTTCGATGCAACGATATTAAAACTAGCATTGAGGAAGCCATTGATGATCAAATTCTTCCTCGTGATATCGACAAAGAGGCTAAGGAGACTTTCTTCAAATACATCAAGGAAAACGAGTCCAAAGTGCTGCTTCTACTTGATGGCTTAGATGAGGCAGACTCCTGTAAACAAGAGATGTTCCTCTTACTTGTTCAGAGTAGATTCTTCCCAGCTTGCCACATTGTCATTACTTCGCGTCATGAGGACGGAAAGGAAATAAGGCCATACTGTGACACACTGTGGGAGATTGTAGGATTTACTAAAGAGGATTCCAAAAGCTTTATCAGAAAATATTTTCAGGGCAAGGATCACTTAGCTGAGAATTTGATTAAACGTGTTGATCTTTGGTATGATTACCCAACTGATGATAACCGCGGCTTCGCCGATTTGATGAAAAATCCACTTAATGTGGCTTTAATCTGTTCTATTTTTGAAGATTCCGAACACGTTTTTTCAAAAAGCAGAACCCGATTGTACATTGAAATCGCTCTCCTTGTTTTGAGACGATATGAAGAAAAATATGGGCTTGCAAGTAGCCATGAAGACTTGATTTCAGTTTACAGGAAAGAACTTTTGCTTTTGGGCAGCTTCGCCTTAGATTCCCTCCGTAAGGGAGAGTTGTACTTTGAAAAAAATAACGATATCGTCAACGCTTTCAATTTTGGGTTCTTGTCTTTTCAACAAGGCGGCACCAGGAGCAAACCTTGCACGCGCTGTGCATTTTTACACAAAAGCTTTCAGGAATTTTTTGCTGGACTTTATCTTGCGTTTCAGATTATCGACGGACAAACAGACTTTGCCCAAGTTTTAACCGATGAAAGATATTTGAAGGAACTGAAAGAGGTTTTATTGTTCATGAGTGGAATCATAGCTTCAAACAAGGAGGAAACTGGAGAATCCATCTTTATTAGTATGGCTGAGCATATTAGTGGTCTTCTCCGCACATCCGACCAAAAAGTGAAATCGTATATGACGTTGGCTTGTTCATGTTTAGTTGAATACTTTTTAAGCCTTACAGGACGGCATTTTAACGAAAAGAAAGGTGTAACTACCCCAGAGAATACGTTCGGTATGCACCTTGACATGTCTTCCTTGACTAAAGTAGATTTGTCTACCACTGACATACAGGATGCTGGTGCTGCTGCGATTTCCGTGGTCCTCGAAAACAACTCCTCCCTAACTTATTTGGATTTGAGTTTCAACAACATTAATGGCGACGGAGCTTTTTCTCTTTCCAAGGCCCTCACAGAAAACTCTTCCCTGATTTCCTTGAAATTAAGTTTTAACAATATTAGTGACGTTGGTGCTTCCGCTCTTTCCCAGGCCCTCACAGCAAACTCCACCCTGCATTCCTTGGATTTGAGTGGCAGCGGGATTGGCGACGCTGGTGCTTCTTTTCTTTCCACGGCCTTAACAGCAAACTCTTCCCTGACTCGTTTGGATTTAAGTGCTAACAGTATTGGCGACGCTGGTGCTTCTTCTCTTTCCACGGCCCTAACAGTAAACTCTTCCCTGACTCATTTGGATTTAAGTGCTAACAGTATTGGCGATGCTGGTGCTTCTTCTCTTTCCACGGCCCTGACGGCAAACTCCACCTTGCATTCCTTGAATTTGAGTCAAAACAGAATTGGCGATGCTGGTGCTTCTTCTCTTTCCAAGGCCCTAACAGCAATCTCCACCCTGCATTCCTTAGATTTGAGTTATAACAGAACTGGCGACGCTGGTGCTTCTTCTCTCTCCTCGGCCCTCGTAGTAAACTCCACCCTGCATTCCTTGGATTTGAGTAATAACAGCATTGGTGCCGTTGGTGCTTATTTCCTTTCCGACGTTCTCAAATTTAACTCTACCCTGACTAGGTTGAATTTGCATGGTAACGGCATCGGTGAAGTTGGTGCTTTTTTCCTTTCCAAGACCCTCACAGCAAACTCCTCCCTGACTACTTTGGATTTAAGCGATAATGGAATTGGTGACGTTGGTGCTTCTTGTCTTTCCCAGGCCCTCTCAGCAAACTCCTCCCTGGAAACATTGGATTTGACTGATAACAGTGTGGGTGTCGCTGGTGCAGCTTCTTTTAATGAGGCCTCTAAGATAAACAAAAAAGTGGATGTGCGCTTTTAAAAGGAGGATGAATTTAATTTTTGATAGTACGTCAGAGATCAAGGTTGTAATATTGACAGGCCTGAAGCACGAAAGTTAAAAGGCAAGGAAGCGGCTGGAAGTTATTTTTTCATGCATCTTGTTCTTAAATTGCCTCGACAAGAATTTTTGTCTCGGTGGGCTACCGTTCTAATTATTTTTTCTTCCAGGACCTCTAAGTGTGCTTCAAATGAAGAAACAAGTGTTTTTTTAATAGCCTGCGAAAACATCCGTTTCTCCTCGCTCTTCGCCGATGGGGACGTTTCGCGCGGAGGAACGTCTGCGACTCAGCGGTGACAGAAGTTCCTCCTCGCGAAACGTCCCCGGCGGCGAAGAGCGAGGAGAAACGGATGTTTTCGCTGGCTATTTTTTAAAAGGAACATGTTCGATCTGGTTTTTGTAGTGTCTTGTGTAATGACTGATATCAACAAGTAAAAGCGCAGTCTATTGATATTGAAATACAGATTAGGATTCTTTTCATGTACTTTTATGTCTCAATTATTTTCTATAACTGTTATTATCTGTTAATTTTGATGTATCTATTGCCTACCTTATGCAGAAATATAGTCAAACTCTCTCCCTTTTAATACCCCGGCAAAGTGCAGTCTTCTTGCCGCTCTTTCTTTCTTTCTTTTTTCATATAATTTTTTGTTCTCGTCACCGTTTAATGGTAATATACTGTTGGTATTCCAAGAGCACTAAACTAGTCTTTACGCCTTAGCTTGCGTCTGTAAGGAGGCCCCCACATATGGTTCCTCAATCCCGTCTAGACTTAGACTGTGAGCGGTGTCTTATTTTTCTTTTGAGACACGGTAGAATGCAAGCACGAAAAACGAGGACGGGCGCGAGGGGCGAGCGGCGAAGCTGCGAGAGACGAGGGCGGAGCCCAAGCGAAGAAAAAATAAGAGACTGCGATAGGATCTCTGATCTGGCGATTTGCCGTTTTTCACGCCTCCTTATTTTTTGCTGTTATTGACAGCTCCTCGATCCATTTATTTCGCGTGCTTTTCGCTGTAAACAAACAGCTTGTCTTCGACTGTCTTTTCACTGCTGTTTGGTTATAATTATAATAATAATAATAGTAATCTTTATTGAGATGACTTTTTCATATAAAATATGGTTTTCAAAAAGGATCTCATAGCTCTCCAGTTATCTGTAAGATATTGCAATAATGGTGGCGAAATAAATCCTGAAAATCCCGAAAAAAGGGGGAGTTTCTAAAAGAAAGCGAGAAAGAAAGCAAAAAGGGTCCAGAAGCCTGGCAATATTATAGACCGGGCAAACTAACTGAAATTGTCATTTCATCCTTACGTACTAAAAAAAGTATGGTGCGAAAAGAGAACATATTTTGACCGAGAATGTAGTCAAGGTTCCACAAAAGCAATTGCCTTCCTTGAAGACCATTTGGAACAGTGGAGTGCAGTTCACCGACCTTGTCTGTTCGCCATGTGCTGCAAAAAGCCGCCGTGAAAATTGCACTCCTTTGGGACTGAGCTATTTTTGTTGTTGACAGATTGACAAGTAAGCGACCAATCGAAATTTCCGTTCCGTACGATTAAACCTCCGCGGTCGTCCTTTTTCCTCTCCAGCCCCGATCTCTCCTCCTTTTTTGCCATTAATAAAATTTGCATAATTTTACCTTTTCGCTCGACGCGCGTGGGTCTAAGGAAAGAAGGACGACCGCTCGCGGTCTAGTCTAGACTGTGTCTCGCTCAATCCGAAACCGGAAACCGCGCATGAAAAGCCTCTGGCACCCAGGGTACCCTTGGGATAGAAGTAAGAGGCTGTTGTGGAGACTAAGGAGCCGGTTCTGAGTCAGCGGGTGTAACATTTGACTCCTGTTTTGAAGAAAATTTTTCCTATTGGAAATGCTGTTTACAGAATATCAGCACGCAGCACAATCAAAAAACATCAATAAATCGTTTTCACTCGTGGTAGGGAACTATACAATTTATTGGAACAAAATAACGTTTTTACTAGCTTGCGTGGCAGGCGTTCGAAAGGGAAGGGGAAGGGAATCAGGGCGCAAGACCACACGCGAGGGAGGAGGGAGGAGTGGAACCGCTTGCAAGGAAGCCATTGTTTTCGACATCCCACCTATTAATTAAAAAAATGACACTAACATGGCAGCCGGTTTCATTGTTGTGGTACACCGATATGGCGGTCATGACATCATGTGAAAACGAAGCAGGTGTGTAGCCTACAGCTCGCGCAAGGATAACGCGCGACGGGAAGAAAATGTTTCCTCTCCTTTTCTACCCTTGCGCGCGCGTTCTCGAGTTTTCTCCCTTCGCTCTAAAAAGCCGGCAACGCAGGCTACGTTTTTCTACGCAGATGTTTTTCCAGTTGTCGCTAAAAGTAACATCGTTATTTTTCTGGTGGAGAAAAGCGAGAATCGGAAGTACATCTGCCTTCGCAGGCTACCAAATATTGTGAACAAAGAGTCAAACAAATCAAAACAGAACAGTGAGGTAGAATGTGTACATTAATTGGCAGGTGAGTCATACTATAGTGCCCGTTTCATGTACATTTGTAGCCTGTGTAGCTGGTGGGATCCCCCATGAAAGAGACCCGGCCCTCTGCCTTCTCCCCCCTCCCACCGTTTGAAATGCCCCTGTTTATAGTACTAAGTAACTGTTAATGCTTCAATTGCCTGATGTTCCAAGCTTCATGCCACAGTATACAAAAGAGTGAGTGGGAGGGAGAAACTAAGGAGCGCCTGCAAGGAGAACATTGTTTTCTCCATTTTTCACGCTCAGGTTTAGAGCGTGAAAATAGTGATTGGTCAAAATTAATTACATTATAACAGGGAATTAATCATGGCAACCGTCACTCAACGTAATTAGTAAAGGGACTTAATGCAGCTCCTCATTTGTCACTCGGTCTTGTCGTGTCGTCTCTTGCCTCTCTTCGATGTTTAGTTTCGCCTATTTGACCGCGCTAGCCTGGGAAAGAGAAAAGGAATAAAGAGGAACTGTTGTGGAACTGCCCGTTCATTTGTCGAAGTAACAAAAAATTTTCAATTCGAAAATTTTGTTAAAATTTTTGATTGTTTGAATATTAAAAAAAACCTTCATTATACATTGAAGAAAAAGTCCCACTTACACATACCTTTCAATATCTCGGGGAAATCTGATCTTTTTCGTGTACCATCAGGAGCACATCATATCCTGGTACCATTAAATTCTACAGTGCCTCATAAGATGCGCCTGTTCGAAATATTTAATTAAGAGCATTTCAAATACCTTAAAGATAAATCTCCCTATAGCTTTTCATATACTTCAACTCATGAAATCCCTACCCTTACACTCAGGCATGAATAGATTGTGCTAGTAAATTCAGGAAAAGTTGCTTCACAATATACCCAAAAGTTGCTCTAAAGTTGCTCAAATATCAAAAAGTTGCCACCAAAATTTAGAAAAGTTGCTTGCTCTAGAGTCGTTTTGTTTTAGATAAATACTCAAAACGTGTTTGTTTCTTTGTTGCTATTTAAACATTTTCATTAAATATTCTTACAATCATTAAAAGAGGCCAAAAGCCATTGTTATATAACAAATATAAATACTATGTTGTAATCAATATACTCTTACAGATATACAGATAGCCGCTGTCCAGATTTCGTGGGCGTAATGCAAGTGTTATTTTATTGTCATTTTATTGTATATCCTTAGTTTTAATAAAATCAGTTTTTATAAAACCAGTTTTAATAAAATCCTTCGAAATGAAATGACCTTTTATGGTTTGGATCGGTTTCATATCAATTTGTTGCTGAAAAGTTGCCAAGGAAGGCAAAAGTTGCCCTAGGTTGCTGGTACTACAAAGAGTTGCTCAAAACGCTAAAAGTTGCTCAAAAAGTTGCCGAGCACAATCTATTTATGCCTACTAGGGGGACAGGGTGGGGTCCAAATCTCCCGCCCTCCGTACCTTGCATTTACAGATCCCGCCCCCTTTTTTCTTGGCTTCCTCCCTTTGGCCCTTTTTCGATCGCGAAATGCGAAGCATTGTTGCGTAATCATTTCCCCCCCTATTTATCCCCTTCACACCATTTTACGAACTACAATTAATAGCAACACTACTAAGCAAGACTTTAGGTACTACACTTGGAGGTCGATCTGATGGCTGCCCCCAAATTATGGAATATAATAGTTCTTTAAGGCTCTTAAAACACATATTTTGTTTAACAACTCGTCTATTCGCTTTTTTTTCTTTATTGATTATTAGGTTGTACCAGCAATGTAATTTAGGATTTTGAAAATAATCTGAATCAAGAGAGGATAAAGGGGACAGAGAAGGCATCCCTCATACACACCCTATTCCTATTCCTATTCCCTAATTCGTCTCGAGTTAGTTTTAGAATCGGGACAAAGTTACCTCGCGCGCTGCGTGGATGTTTCGTGGAGGTTTCGCATGACTAAACGCCGTGCAAAACATGTCGGGCGAAAGGCAATGAAAGCGTGAAGAGATCGAGAGCATTCTTGAATATTGAAGCGAAATGAGTCGGCGCTCACCTGAGAAAAGGGAATCACTGGACTCTTTGACAACCCGGGAAATCAGTTTAACTCGAAGTTGTCGTAACCTCAGTGCTTTAATAAAATGAGAAATTTCGCCGGTCTATTGAAACCGAGCTAAACCGAACATTTGTTCAATAAAGCAAGTAGGACGCCAAGTGTTGTTTTTGTTGAATGATAAAAGACTAATAAAAGAATAAATATCAAACCAGAAATTGCTCTCTTCAAAATGATCCTGCGATAATATTCAGTGTGTTAAGGATTTCGTTGCTGTACTGTTAGCTCTATACAAGAGAAGAAGGGCGATTCTTTGTTAATTTCCGTTCAGCTTTAGCAGAATTCTTTCTGTATTCGTTTTCGTGGACAAAACGAATAGCGATATCGCTGTCCGCGTCTTCCGACATTTTGTTCTTCGTCAATTCGTGAAGGACACGTGGCTCTGAGCGTGGGTCATCCACGCGGAACACATTCGCGCTATGTGATTGGCTGTTGTCTAATCCCCCTTGGGATCTGTGGTCTTAAAAATTACTCGAGACGAATTACCTATGGAATAGGGTGTGTATGGGGGATGCCTTCTCTGCCCCCTTTATCCTCTCTTGATCTGAATGACATAGCCAGGATAATTTCTCGCCATCTGGTTAGCTACTAAGGCAAGGTACTAAGAACAGAATTGCGACCTCAAACTCCTGAAAGTGAGGCTGGCCGATATTGATATTGCATCGCACACAACTTGTAGCTTTGCTGGTATTACCAAATTCACATATGAAAAAAAAAGAAAAGAATTCTGGTCTTATAATTGTAAGAATCGCTTCATGTATCCAATCTTTATTGGGATTCCGGTTTCCTTGAGCTGTATTACGTTTTCCAAATCCCAGGATTCAGGATTCTGGATTCCGGAAAGCAGCAATCTCTGATCCTATTATTTAAATGCATTAGGAATATAGGGCCGAAGTACATTAGAGACTTTCTTAGCATAAGAGAGACGTCTTACAATTTAAGAGGAAATGGTGTTAATCTTTGCGTTTCCAAATTTAATCTTAATTTTGTGAGGAACTCTTTTACATACAAGTGCGCTCAGCTATGGAATAAACTTCCAAAAGATGTCAAGCTGGCCGATAATGTTAATATTTTTAAGTCTCAGCTAAGGTCGAGTCAGCTGTAATTTTTATATATATTTTTTTCTTTTTTTGTAATTTTTGTAATTTTTTATATTCATATGGACATAGATTATAGATTGTATGTATGTATATTTTATTATTATTATTGTTTTAGTTTTTAACACTAGATTTTTATTATAACTGTAGTTTTAATGCTCGTGCGTATTTTGAACGAGCACTTGTGCTCTTAGGCGTTAACGTGGGTAAATAAATTATTGATTGATTGATTGATTGATTGATTCCACAATCAAGAATATCCCGGATTCATTTGCAGCTAGCTTAAGTAGCCAAGGATAATGGTTGTCAGGACCAGGCGTTTTATCATCCTTTAAACTGGGATTGCAGTTGTTTTTTGACGCCATTACAGCTGAATATTAATAGCTCAATATCAGGGATAGTGCTCGGCCCAAGAGACGGGATGTTATTCATATCTTCGGACACATAGACGCTGCTGAACTGGGAGTTGAAGTGTTTAACGTAACCTTAGTTTGCGCTTCAGATCAGCGAGTAACTTGCCGCCGACTTCCAGGTCTGCTTCCCCAACCTCCTTGACCAGAAAGCTTTAGGACTTGTTTTACAGGCAACTACGAGAAACTCAGATGTATGTTGGTCCCAAGATTTTGATAATGCTTTTTGTGAAGAGTGTTTCTAGTGTCTTCAAATGTTTTTTGCACAAGTCTCTCATTGAATGTTTCTGACATGTGAGACGGCAAGCGCACTAAATATCGCGAGACCTCAAGCAAGCCGACCTACTCAATGCCTATATGCATTTTTAATCACAAAAAGTGACCTTTTCTTTAGCGCACCTAAACAAAGCACCTTCTTTGCAGTTACGGATCTAGGGGGAGGGGGTCTGGTCTGCGAGCTCTGTACCCCCCCCCCCCCCAATCAGACGTGACGCATGTTTGAGACTGAAATTCTTTAATCGACAGGATCGTACATCACTTTTTAACTGGCTAACCTTTTTTAATGGAACACGCGATTGCATTTTGCCGCTAAGCTAAATTCCAGGGTTATTCAAAAGTGTAATTGTCTATGATCTGTTTGCGTCTGCTTACAAAGCAGTATTTCCCGCGCCAGCAATGACTGGCGTTCACAGATTGAGAAACGAGTGGTCGTCTCTGTGAGAAGTAATTATAATTTGCCACAAAAAAAGTTCAGCAGTCCTTTCTGAACCAAAGTTTGGACCCCCAATCAAAAATTCCTGGATCCGCCCCGGCTCTGAAGTAAGAACCGTGTGGCCAATGATTTAAAAAGAAATTTTGCACTGTTTAAGACGGTTTTCAAGTTTCTGCGTCACCTCACCAGAACTCAATAAAAAAGGAGAATTTCCTTTGCTTGAAATCCTAGCTTCAAAATTGTTTTCGGCAAAAAAGTTAGGCTCAGGCTTGTTTATTTCTTTTGCCCTATCAAGAACAATGGGTGTCGGTTGATCATGGTTTTTTTCTTAGACAAGAATAAAATTAAACCACAATATGTTTTCATGTTTTATAGAGCCTAACCCGGCTCCAGTTTCCCGCATGTTGAGCTGTATTTTTTGTGTGGTGTAAATGGCAATAAACATACTCTCACATACACTGGTAGCCAGGGAATTCACTTCTTCAATACCTGATGGATTTGCCTCCTCCGATTCAGCGGCATTGTTGTTGTGTCTGCAAGGATTGTAGAATGACGTCACAAGTATATAAGATGAAAGGGGCTGGGCACAAGGATCGGGCAAATCCGCCATTTTGTTTTTATTGCTGGTCACATTACGATCGATCGTTCCTCGTACCTCAGCACGCTTGTATTCAGTCGATTATCAGCATTGGGGAGACTTCGCGGAACTGAAGGAAATTACGGTAAGTATTAACCGTTTTGTGCTTCTTCCATTTCTTCTTCTTTGTGCTTCTTCCATTTCCTTTTCGATAAGTACTTAGGACCAGGAGTTACACTGTTTATTTAACTGGAGCAAGGTGACTGAGCTGCATTTTGACCCCGTGGAATTTTACATGTAACAAAGTGACACCTAAACAAACACTCCTGTTAATTGCGTGTTTCGCATTAAGTTAATCTACTAGCAAAACACGTCTTTAACAGTTACATCACGGGCAGCATGGACTTGTACTGCAGATCAATGATGATACATTATATATCTAGCTAAATACTCTGACACTTAAGTAAAGTTCATTCATTCGTAGCCGACAAAAGAGCATCGGAGCTGGAGAGTCGACTACGTATGCATGACTAATGAAGATCGAGTCAAAAAATATCAAACAGTTCCAGTAAATTTCGTTTATCGAGTCATATCATTGTCTATTCATTTGTCCTGGTTAAATTCAACTGAAAATTCCTCTTTTTGTCATGAAAGTGGTTCTCCGATCTTACGTGCCATTTCATCCTAAGCTTGTATCAATGGATCAGAATGGCATTTTGTCGAGTTTGTGTTACTTCCAGGTGCAAAACTCGACAAAATGCTACTTAAATCAGCCGGGAACAGCAAAGGTGGTTTTAATTTTTAGGCTCCATTTATTCTGATTGATTCACTGATACAGGCTTTGGATAAACCCACACATAAGAACAGAAAATCGGATTTGATGAGAATCACTGAGAAAATTTTAGTTAAAAATTAACCAGGATAGATTGATAGACAATGATATAATGGAAAAGGAATACTTAATTGGAACTATTACAAATTAATTTTTTAGTTCTCTTAGTCGAATGCACATATAGTTGACTCTCAAGCTTCAAAAATTGCGGCACTTTTTCAGGTAACACAAACAACCAACCGGTAGAACCGACACAAAAAGTGTTGCTGTTAAAAATTCAACCAAAACCTTCAATCGGTTTTTCTTGCTTTTAAAATGTCAGACATGGCCGCCGAGAAGAGGACTCGAAGAAAGTCATTCAAGTGCAGCACCTGTAAAAAGGCTTTTAATGCAAAGTCAGCTCTAAATGTGCACATGAAAATTCACAGTGAACAGAGGCCCTACAAGTGTAGCCAATGTAACAAGTGCTTTAAACAAGCACCAGTTTTATACCAGCACCTCAGGGTACACAGTGATGAGAGGCCCTACAAGTGTAGCAAATGTAACAAGTGCTTTAAACGAGTAACTGACTTAAACCAGCACCTCAGAGTACACAGTGATGAGAGGCCCTACAAGTGTACTCACTGTAACAAATATTTCCGACAATCATCTCACTTACAAAACCATCTGCTGATACACAGTGGAGAAAAACCGTATAAATGTACTCAGTGTGACAAGTGTTTCAGATGGTCAACAGATTTGAAAAGGCACTTGCTAATACATACCAATGAGAGGCCCTTCAAATGTGCTCAGTGTAAAAAATGTTTCCGACTATCATCTCACCTGCAAGACCATCTGCGGATACACAGTGGAGAAAAACCCTACAAATGTACTCTTTGTGAAAAATGTTTCCGATGCTCATCTCACTTGCAAGATCATCTGCGGATACACAGTGGAGAAAGACCTTACAAGTGCACGCAGTGTGACAAGTGTTTCAGAGGGTCATCACATTTGAAAAGACACTTGTTAATACATACTAATGAAAGGCCCTTCAAATGTACTCAGTGTGAAAAATGTTTCCGACTATCATCTCACCTGCAAGACCATCTGCGGATACATAGTGGAGAAAGACCCTTCCAGTGTACTCAGTGTGATAAATGTTTCACCCGGAAACAGACACTGTTTTATCACAAAAGAAAATACCATTCTGATTCACCGCACAAATGTGAATCATGTGGTAAATCTTTCACTGATGACAATGCTTTGAAGAGGCACGATTGCGAGAAACGATCTGCTAGAGACAAGGAAAGATTCACCTGCTGGATGTGTGATGAATACTGCTATGATCATTGTGGATATCTTTATCACATGTATAAACACATGCAAGGATAAATGAAATTACAAAAGGTGTCTATACAGAGAGTCCCAAAAAATAAACAACAGTACTTTACCAGGCAATGCATGGGGTGCTTTTGAAAAATGGCTTATGAGCAGTGGTACAAACGCTGCGGGTTCGCGAGTTACTGTTCGGTTTCAGTTCATCCGTGCAGTTTTGCACACATTTGTAGCCGAATAATTCTTGGTTTGGTTGTAGTTTGGTTTCAGTTTCTACTAAACATGCTTTTTTACGGCCATGATTCAGTCAACACAGACATGCGGTTTATAATGGTTAGATAACGCTTAATGACGATGGTGGATGCAGTGATATGATCACAACATAATTAGCAATACTCACTCCACTACACATTGTAAATTTGTTTCTATTTGAGTTGGAATGCGTAATTGCGGTATGGAACTTTGTAAGATTTGAACCTTAATTCAAGGTCGCTCAATGATGATAATTTTGCTGTGTTCAATTTCTTGTATACGAATACTGTAAACTACCGTGCATAATTCCCTCTTCTTATAACCCTCCCCAGTTATAGGCCTTCTACGGTACCCCTAATAAAAAAAAAAACATCCTTTATAAGCCCCATTGGATATTAGCCCCCCCCTCCCTCCCTCCCTCCCCCCGATTTTATTAAAATGAATTCTATTCATAATGTCATTTTCACTGAGCTTGAATTAAAAACAGAAAAAGAAAAACATGTTTTGATCAGCACTGCTATAGATTCTTTCAAAGACTTTTTTTTTTATTCTGGTTATAATCCCTCTCGGACACAGGCCCCTCTGTTCATAATCCCTGGGTCCTAATACCCCTACGAAGCTTCAGAGCTTATATGCGGCAGTTTACGGTAAGCTCTCATTTACTTGTAACAACAAGAAACGCACTTTCAAGTTCTGTTAAAATCTAATTTGTCTAATACTCAACCGGTCAACCAGGCTAGTAAAGCCCGGTTATATGGGTTCGGACAAATTTTTGAATGGACGACAAAAACGTACACAGATCTGCCTTTCGTTTACACGGGACGAGTAGAAAAACTTTTTTGACCGGTACGGCCTCACTTTTTCGTCGACTCACGGTGTTAAGACCTGAACTGGGCAAGTTTTTTCACAGTTTATGCGGTAAAAGCCAGGAGCCTTATTACGCGCCTTTGCCAAAAAGAGCCATTCCAATGCTGATACTAGCTAGCAAAAATTTCTACGGACTCGTGTAAACAGTACTGTAACAGATTTTGAACGGTTCCGTGTGAAAGGATTGCGCAGGTTTAAAATTTGTCCCTTTAAAACGTGTCCAGACCTGTATAAACAGGGTCTAATACATACATCATTTACTTTGTTCGTTGAAAATGCTGAATATTGTATTGTTCCTGTTGCATGCTTAAAATAAAAGGACACAGTTATGTGTGTGTACCGTTGTTACGTTGCTTAAGACTAGGGGGTAGGCATGAATAGATTGTGCTAGTAAATTCAGGAAAAGTTGCTTCACAATATACCCAAAAGCTGCTCTAAAGTTGCTCAAATATCAAAAAGTTGTCACCAAAATTTAGAAAAGTTGCTTGCTCTAGAGTCGTTTTGTTTTAGATAAATACTCAAAACGTGTTTGTTTGTTTGTTGCTTTTTACACATTTTCATTAAATATTTTTACAATCATTAAAAGAGGCCAAAAGCCATTGTTATATGACAAATATAAATACTATGTTGTAATCAATATACTCTTACAGATATACAGATAGCCGCTGTCCAGATTTCGTGGGCGTAATGCAAGTGTTATCTTATTGTCATTTTATTGTATATCCTTAGTTTTAATAAAATCAGTTTTGATAAAACCAGTTTTAATAAAATCCTTCGAAATGAAACGACCTTTTATGGTTTGGATCGGTTTTATATCAATTTGTTGCTCAAAAGTTGCCAAGGAAGGCAAAAGTTGCCCTAGGTTGCTGGTACTACAAAGAGTTGCTCAAAACGCTAAAAGTTGCTCAAAAGTTGCCGAGCACAATCTATTTATGCCTAACCAAGATACCTCTTTCGAGTATTAGATAGGGTTATATAGGGAGAAGACCCGAAACGCGAAATGTCCCCAGCGGCGAAGAGCGAGGAGAAACGGATGTTTTCGCAGGCTAGGATTAGCCCTGACTGTACTGGATACGAACCCACAAAAAGGTTGTTGTTTTTGCACCAGAACCCTTCCACATCCGCAGTGTTGACTCCACAATGCAGAGTGGCTATTGTCGCGTATTCCCGGGGGGGGGGGGGGGGTACTCATTGAAAATTCTTGATGAAGATGTGACAACTGGTTCTCCAATATCCTGATCCCCGATTTCAAATCCAAAACACGACAGTTTCCTCACCTGTTTTCAGACCTCGTTTTTAAAAGTTCTACTCAGTTTTGTGAACCAGTAACCTTATCTAACGTGAAGATTTCATTAAACTCGGTTCGAATGATATATTTCGTTTATTTTTCTTTCTTTTGTACCATTTGGAGCTGTTTGGAGTTGAAAAGATAAATAAGTTAAATAACGCTAAAAGTTGCTCAAAAGTTGCCGAGCACAATCTATTTATGCCTAACCAAGATACCTCTTTCGAGTATTAGATAGGGTTATATAGGGAGAAGACCCGAAACGCGAAACGTCCCCAGCGGCGAAGAGCGAGGAGAAACGGATGTTTTCGCAGGCTAGGATTAGCCCTGACTGTACTGGATACGAACCCACAAAAAGGTTGTTGTTTTTGCACCAGAACCCTTCCACATCCGCTGTGTTGACTCCACAATGCAGAGTGGCTATTGCCGCGTATTCCCGGGGGGGGGGGGGGGTACTCATTGAAAATTCTTGATGAAGATGTGACAACCGGTTCTCCAATATCCTGATCCCCGATTTCAAATCCAAAACACGACAGTTTCCTCACCTGTTTTCAACCTTATCTAACCTTATCTAACGTGAAGATTTCATTAAACTCGGTTCGAATGATATATTTCGTTTATTTTTCTTTCTTTTGTATCCATTTGGAGCTGTTTGGAGTTGAAAAGATAAATAAGTTTATTCAGTGCCGTGGCTTGCTTCCTCGAAAATCATACTCAATTTTAGACCGTAATGGGCAAAAACGGCTGAAAACCACACCCGTCGAGGCGGCACATACCCATATTTGTGGAGTACTTCCCACCCCGGGCCGCGTATTGTGTAAACTGGAATCGAGTTCCCAATCGGTTTTATATAGGGAGTGGGTCATCATTTCAGTAAAAAAGCTCCTTTCACAATAAACGATAATGATAAAATAAATAAAAGAAAAGATAACGAAAAAGGGAAAAAGAAAAGAAAAAGATAACGCGGTTTTTCTCAGCCTTCCGGCCGGGCAGTGGTCCCGGTAAATTGTCCCGGTATGTAAAACAACGTATCACGTGACAAATTAGCATTATGGACAGGCATGCATAAAATGGCGGAGCAACTAACACATATCGAACCTCCTTGGGCTGTATAAAGAAGGAATTTGTTACCTTTTGATCCTTAACAAAGGTATGGAGCTAAGGAATTTTCCTTTTGCGAATTTCGCTGCATGTTGTTTATGTACTCGCAAAAAATTACAAACCCGAAGCGGTTCATAAGTGGACCTTCTATTGAAACCGCGGTGATTTAGAAATCTGTTTAATGAAGTTAAAACGCGCGCACGAAATTCACTACTTGCTGCTCTGTTTATCGAACGCTTCTTTTTTTACATTTTACAATCTGTCGTATATTTTACTTCATGTAGAAAGAGATCTTGATTTTTTATTTGGCGCGAGAGGTTTTCAAGCACATCGAATTGTAAAGAATAGTTCTAGCTCATCGAAGGTGACGCTCGAAGCCATTTGAGATAAACTCGATTCATTATTTTACATTACCTCGCCCAGAGGGCTGTGAGGTTCTTTTGCGAGTCTCATTAGAAATTCAAAGCATAAATTTAATTTTTCCAACAGTTAAGGCGAAATTGAGGTGTATTCGATATGACTAAACAGCTGGAAATAAATTGACCGGAAACTGAAGGCTACAACCTTTCATGAAGCCAAGGTCTTGATCGTAGTAAATTTCGTTTTAGCTTGTTCGCTAGCCATGATCAATTTTCTTGGGTCTGAAAGAATGTCCGTTTTCAGATGCTTTCGAGCTTCTTATTTAACCAAAACAATGAGTGTTTTCATAGTCATCAAGATCGCGAAATTTGACAGGGTTCACTGTTCAACGTAGAAGTAATCCTTACCCATAATCGCTGAAAATGAAATCGCCTGTTTTCGTTTTAGAGGTCAGCACTTTGTAAAAACAGGTAAACACTTTTGAAAGACTTCTTTAGAGGCTCCTTTTGTTACATGTTGTAGTTTTTATATAAAATGGGTCCAAAATCGGTGAAAGTTTCTGCAAATGAAACCTCATGCATCCTCTAGTTTGATGTTTACGCCTTAAATGTTTTGGATTGCGATGTGATGATATAAACAAAGGTTATTGCTTTCATTCAGTTTGTACCAAGCCATGCCTCCAATTTCGTGATTGAGTTTCTGATGGCATTTCAAACAGTAATTTGGCCTCATATATTATGTAGGTCGGTAAAACAGCTAAATGTAATTTATCTTATTCTTAGGTACCAAAAGGTGGAAATATTTGTGATCAGACGCTAATCGATTTTTGATAATGAATGAAAGCGTTCTGACTGGAATCAAAATGTAATAGTGAACTTCTCCTTTTTGCCCCCATGGATGAGTATTTTGAGCCTCTTTGAAGTGATATTATAAATTTTTGAAGTTAAGCTGATTAACTGATTTATCCTTCTTTCCTAAATACAAGACCACGTCCCTTATGCCACCACAAATGTAATCTGAATTTATTTTTAATAAAGAAAAGTTTTTTGAATGAAGTCATGAGAGGAGTCCATTAATTAAGTTGAGCTGTTGAACTTGTAGAGTGGTAGTAAATTGAATTCCCAAATTTTGTGTTACATCCTTTAACAAAATTAAATGTCAGGTCAATTATCTCCTCATTTTAATTAAAACCTAATGAATGGCAAGATTAATTAATATTGGTTCGCACACACCTGCTAATCACCATCAAGTATTGGCTGCAGTAAGGTAATTTTTGTTCATATAAAGGAATTTGAAAATTGGAGGAATTTTGTCAATACAGTTGAATCTATACTCTCCTACTTCACAATTAACTGAAACGTGAACTGCTGGATAATAGGTTTCACTGGGAATTTTTTAAGATGATACAGAAGGAAAGTGAAGCTTGTCCACTAAAGGACTCCAAATCAAAACAGGTGTAAGTTAGAAATTTCCTCTTTAGTTATAACAGAAACCCATAAGGGGTTGAAACGTGTAACTCTCATATGTTTGCTTTGTCCTATGCTCGTGATTATTCATTTTCAAAAGTACCATATTTGGAACGAGAAGAAGAGATAACTGACCAATCAAACTTCGTAAACAACGTGACGTCATTTTCCTTCAGGTTCCCGCGCCCGCTTAAAAAAATGGCCGACAAACGGGGGGAAAAACTCCCGAAAGCCGAGAAAGCTTTCAAAGGTTGAAACCAGGAATATTAGCGAAACACTGAGCAGGATATTATTGCCTTACCACTTGGGCCAAACATAACATAATGAAACCCATTGATGGCCTCGCAACTTCTTGAAGTTGTCACTTCAAAAAACGATGCCTCGTTGACCCTCTGCACAGTAAACTTATACTGCAAATAGGCTTTTAAAATTCTTATGTTAAAAGTCTAGAATAAACAGTGAAAAATATTTTCGAATAAAATTCATTAGCTGCATATCGAAAGTGTCCAAAACCTGAACCTGACATCTTCGCAAAAAGTGATGCTTGTAATGAATGTGAGAAGCATTTTAAAAGAGCTTAAATTAATCTTAGATGTTGTAGTCACGATCGTGTTTTGAGCTAATTTTATGAACGAACAAACTTAAAACAATAGACAGAGAAGCCGTTTCTTGAAAATTTTTATTCAAAGTCCAAAACGTCAGTCCTTTAAAGCAATTCGGAAAACACTATCTGGATCGTGGATCCGTTCACGCAAGTGACATCGGCTAAACACATGGCAAAATTCAACACAAAATCCATCTCAAATCAGGGCACATTTGTAATTTTTCTTTAGCGCCGAAGAGAAAAATTTTTAAAACGTCTATGACACATTTAAAAATACATAAATTCCCTTTCAAAAACGTAATTGTCTTGGCCATAGAGTGCAAAATGTACCTGAAAATTCAGCAAAAACCTTCGCTGACTTGGTTGCATTTCAAAACAGACCATGGGCTCCGCCGTGAAGAAAACAAGGTTGAATTCCTCGAAGGACGATTTCTTGATGAAAAGCTTCCCTTTCTCCACAAAAAGAAAGCTGAACATTCTTTTGAACTTTCTCTTTCCATTTTTTGTCTTTTAACGGTGTATTTTTAACCTTGAAATATAGAACTCTTGTATTAAAACATCTGCATGGTGATCGCGCAGCAGCCATTTTGTTGAAAATGGATATCCGTCACTAAGATTTCCAAATATGGTCAAAATGAATATTCACAAGCATTGAACGCGAGTTACACGTTTCAACCCCTTATGAGTTTCTGGTTATAAGCAATAGTTACAGTGTATAAGCAATCCACAGAGAATTAAACGCTATTTCATCTAAATTAGTTATGACCTAAAGTTAAATTAGGTAATATTTTTGTACTTTCTGGAAGAGAAGCAGAGTGTTCAGTAGGCTTCGGATATTGTCAATTTTTCCGTTTACTATGCATAATTTTTTGGCTAACGTCAGATAGCCTATGACTATTATTGGCAATGAGCAGCCTTGCGAAGACGCAAGGCTCCGAGGTGGCAGCTAATAGAGCTGTGTGTGATTGTTCCAGGGCTAGAAAAATCTTGAATCGATGTAACATAGAGTAATGTAAGGCAACCGTGACGTAATGCAGAGAATGCATCGTTTTGGAGCAAACACATGATACAGATCAGAGAATCCACAAGCCGTGTGCATGTTTGTGAGTCCCGTGCTCATCCCTTCTTCAACTAGTTGGGTGGATCACTTTCATCCTACGTGATATCTGTCGCATTTGCCCACTCAAAATTTTTCATTGCATGCCGCTAAGAAAAATACTGACGCAGCAAAATTTTTTGTGTCTTTGAAGCAAAATAATTTGGAAGGCTGCATTGGCGCACCATAAATGTTGTTAGCTTTAAAAAGAGACCAAATATAAGTCTGTCGTTGAATATTCCTGGACTTATCATATAAATATGATTTTTCAAGGATTTTGAGTTTGCTTATAAGACCACTAAATTTTACGCAAAATGACTTGTTCGCAACTTTGGACAAAAAGACTAACTTCAATATCTTGAAAAATTTGCTGCGTGAAGTCGGCATTTCAAATTCTTTATGCAGTAGAACAGTTTAGTTTACTATTTTCAAACAACAAATTAGAGCAAGGGGCACACCTACACCAAATCCATGATCTGCCTTCCCCGCACATGTCGTGGGAGAATTGCCATGCGGTTCACAGCCACAGCTCCCCCATGTACGTGTTGTGCGGAGCTGGCACTTAAAGGACTCGCCACAGCAGGAAAGGGTCTTTTCTACACTGGTTTTCCCCGTTCACTGACCGATTGCTATGCCATGCTGTTGAGCCCCAGTAAGGGCAAAACAGCTGCCCATGGCTGCCACTGCCCGCGTGATATAGCTGTGTGCATACGTGAGGTAATGGCTAGGCCGTGGGTTGGTGTATGTGTGCCTCTTGCTTTGATTAACTGGCAATTTGTGATCCACCTTCCCCGATGGGAAATGTACCTGTGTAACAGTTGTATAGTTAAACATGTTTGTTTGCCGATTTCATCTCATAACACCTACTTGGTTGCTTAAATTGTCTTGTTATTACATCAACATTGAGCTTGTTAGTCAGAGACATGGCTTAAAGTAACCTGTTATTTGGCCAAAGCTTAGGTTGGTCAGATGGTAGGAAATTAACAAAGTTAAGGCAAAGGTCTACACTGTATGTTGAAAACTTTCTCATTCTTTTTATTTTCTTCATAGGAAGATTATGGAGGGAACAACATCACCCATTTTAGCTGGCAAGTAAGTAATCTCAGTGGTAGAGAATGCATTTTTTATTTCAGTGGCAATGTATTTAGCACAAGCATACTACATGTACTTGGGGACACTATTCCTATTGGAGACGGGACTGATATTTTACATTGTCATCCAAACCACGCAAATGTTTATCTGCTTGCAGTGCAAAGGAAGTGCCTTCATTTCTCAGTTATTGTAAGACCCTGAGTATTGGTTCAGTCCCAGGAATTGAGCCTGCAACTTCTCGTTTTGCAGTCACATGCTATACCAACTGAGCTAACACTGTGGCAGTAAAAATCTGGACTACATTAATTTTAGTAACCTTAATGTTACAGGTTCGACTCGTAGTATACCTGTAGATTTTTTCTTCTGAAACACCTTAGTCTTTTTTAATCAGGTTAAAAATGGAAAATAAAAACATCTTGGTCAAGTATTCACCAGATTTACCAATCAGATCTCTATTGTTGTACATAGGCACATACAGTATGCAGGATGTTTGTCACATGAACTTAAGTGGAGGGTGCATTCCTTTGGGATGATCCGGATCAGGATCAGTGATCACTCAGATCATGGTAGATCAAAATAATAATGACCTGCCAAATCCTTGTCCAGAGTGGATTCATCAGTTTATTTGATCTACCATGATCCGAGTGATCACAGATCACTGATCCTGATGTAGATCATCCCAAAGGAATGCACCCGTGGTTTGTGGTTTGTGGCCTTACCTCCTACCAGTCTCCTATAACTCAGTGGTAAAGCATGCAGTCGCTGGACTAGAAACAAGAAGGTCATAGGTTCTCGTCTCAAATTTTTTCTTCCACATGGTCTGTGTCATGTGTCTGAAAATAGAAATGCAACAAATATTTTCTTGTGTCTGTTACTTGCAGTGCACATTACAGACGAAACATACTTACACTATTACTGCCCGCAATGCTCAGGCAAAACATGCAATGTCATTGTAGAAATATTAAGGTGTTGCCACATCCTTGTAAGTGGTGATTTAGAGTCTTTTCCCATGTTTTTTTTTTTCAGTATATTAAATGAATCCATTCCCAAAGATGAAGCCGATCAACTTCTTCAAGATCTTCTGCATGAAATGAGTAAGTTTTTATTGCAGGTGACTAGAAGAGCCTGCAATCCTAATCTCGATGTTGTTACATTGTGTATTTTGTACAACTGTATGTAGCCAGTGTTCGTTTGGACTTCCACTAAGAATGGATGGAATGCACAGAACACAATTTGATCACTCGCATTAGTACTTTCTATCACTCATAATCTGATCACGCGTGTTTTGACCATCTGATCACATGACCTTTGATCATTGTCGCCTGTCCTCCGTAACCTTTGGTTATTACTAGTTAAGTACTATTTTTCCTGTCTACAAACTGTTATTTTGTTGCTATCACAGTGTTGTGTCACTGCCTGTACCTTGGAGTATGTTTAATAAAATGATTTATTTTCTTTTTGCAGATGAGGAAGGTTTTGATGAAATCAGGTTCGCTGCTTATCGATCCGCTGCCAAACTTCTTTTTGTGCAGAGCAAGACAAACTGTAAGACCTAGTTTATTTTTTTTTGCCATGACGGACTGTGCATATTAACAACTAACTGTTGATCATTTTTTTTCTGAGCTGGTGTTGCATTTTGTTACATTTGCTCTTGGGTGACTAAGAAATCTTAGGTATTGGTGAATCAGAGAATAATAAAATGAAACTTGAGAATTGAAATATTATTATCGTACATGTAGAATCAGAAGTGAATAATGAATCACAACTCATATTATACTATTCTCCAATTCTGAGCACTCAATTGGAGAATTGTTGAATGAATCTTGAGAATTGACATATTTGTAGAATTGGAAGTGAATGGTGGATTACAACTCCTATTACGCCGTTCTCTGATTTAGCACATATTGCGCCCTTACACCCTGGTTATTTATTTGCAGCCTTGGAGCAAATTGGGCTCCCTACGTTTTTTTCTAAAAGGATTTCTTAGCTTTTTTATGAGATCATATTATCTTGTAAAGACTGAAGTGCAGAGTATCATGTTAACCTGTGCAAGTTCACAAAGTAAAATTTGACTTTGAGAAATTTTTGTTTATTTCCTGATAGTGTACTTGGTTGACGTTTTTAACATGATTGAAGCATTTCGAGAAAATGGACTAAACACTCTTGACCACAACACAGAGCTGCATGAAACACGACTAGAAGCAATCGTATCAAGCATATTTTATGCCTTGAATAAGCGATTGCCCACAACTCACTATATCGATGTTGAGCGGTCAATAAGCTTGGTAACAAACTGGCTTTTATATGCATATGACAGGTGAGATCTGTTGAACTGCAAGAAAAGTTCTTTTAATGTAAAGGCACTGGAAATTACTTTATTAATTATATACGCACAGAAATGAAATGGCAGACTAACCCGCATTCGATATATATTAAAAATAGTTCTGACATGACTTCAAGGCTTTAGGGTCAAAATTGCAAATTTTACATGACTCCATTGTCTTGCAATTCTCAGAAGAGACTTGAAGACAAAGAAAACCAAACCAAATATAGAAAAATGACCAGAAAGCCTTGGAGTCATGTTAGAAACTTAATGATTATATCGAGTGTGGGCTATTGCATGCTTTGTCGACAAGCAAATAATATTTTGTTCATTTAGGGCCAGTGCATGCATGTCGTACTATAGTTTGTATACTTGACATCTTGCCTGGGCCCTGAGCCATCAAGTAAGTGACCATGTAACTTGCCCAGCTGGAGAGACAGATGGGGGGCTTTTCAATCCCTCTTGTGTTATACAATGTTGATGAAACTTCTTCTTTTACACGTGTATATCAAAGGCACCAAAGGCTAGGCAGGCAAAGGTAATCAGAATTATTAGGCTACCCAATGAGAAATGTTCGGTTTTTATTCTATGATGAATAAAACCTGTTTATTGTCATTATGTTTTTGTACATTTGTATCTTGCTAACCTAATGTTTGATTCAGTAGCATAAGAGTGATCTCAGCTGATTCTTCACTTATTTTTGCATTGTAGTGATGCTATTGGTAGGATACGTGTATTGTCAGTCAAAACAGCTCTTTCAACACTGTGTGCTGGCCGTCTTGTGGATAAACTTAGATGTAAGAAATCACGTATAATTTCAGTCTGTGTTTTACTAGAAAATAGCCATGCTCTCCCAAAGGACTGTTGTTTTTAGATTAACACCGTCTGTGACTTGTAACCTTGAATCTCTTTGTTTGTGACGTCTTTCAAATTTTTTAGATGGCTTTAGATATGTTTTCAGGGCCGTCAAGGAATAGGGCCTGGGGATTTTCTCCAGCTACTATAAACACGAACATACCCTTGCTATATGTGGAAAATAGGACCAAAAGAACTTCTTGGGTTTTCAGTTCCTTGCATACTAACTGAAGGGTCTCCATGAAAAACTGTCCAATGGAAATAAGTTTTTCTTGTGTCATTTACATGACATTTACATTTACTGCAGCAGGATTAGCTGAGTCCGTAGAATGCACGACACTTACATTTACATTTATGGGAGGTCGGGGGTTTCGATTCCAGGGACAGAAGCGTATCCAGAATTTTTCTTAGGAGGGGTGCCCACTAAGGAATTCCCATTTTAACTATCATTTTTGTGGCATTTATCATAAATTCTTCAACCTTGTCTCATGTTTTACTTCTACACCAATAAACCACAAAGTTTTTTTGGCAGAATACCAGTTGTATTAGAAAGCCACAGGTCATCTCTGGCGGCGGTGGGGGGAGGGGGTGCACCCCCTGCACCCTCCCCCTAGATCTTTCCCTGTGACACTGGATCAACTCTCAAGATCTTAAAAATAACTGAGGAATGAAGCCTTTGCCCTGCAAATGGCTAGACTTTCATTTGACTCGGATGACCACATAAAAATGGTGGTCCTAAAAATAGTGTCCCCAATAATATTATTAGTAGTACTTTCATGCCAAATACAGTGACACCAAAAGTGCATTTTTTGTATGAAAAAACAGCTTTTCATCTTCTTACTTTTTTCTTGCAGACCATTTTTCACAGATAGAAGATGACAATGGCCTATTGAACTTCCCTAAGTTTGAGGCTTACCTGAGAGAGTTGTTACAGGTTGGATAAGATTGTACATTGATAAAGTTATCTGTAAATCAGATCTGTACTAAAATGCTGTAAATGCTGTATTTTTGTTAGCTTGCCAGTAAGCTCTTCTTTTCGGGCGAGCGAAGAGAGCCATGCAAGAATGCGCAAGCGAGTGGTGAAGCTGCAAGGGGCCTTTCTCTCCCCCGCTTTCGCATCCCCTCTCCTGTGTCTACTTTTTATGATATCCCCCAGATAGAGAGCTTCCTTGCAGACTAGCTTTTTGTCGACTTTTATTATTTTCTTTTCAGCTTCCTGCAGCCGTTGGAGAGGCTCCCACATTTGGTTTTACTGAGCACATGGCAAATAAATTCTTCAAGCCAGAAGGGGTAAGAAGCTTAACTATTACATACATGACAGTAGTATTTTACTTATTCTGGCTACCGAAATGTTTCCTCTTATTGGATATAGTTTTTGTATTCCATTGGGAAATTTAATAAAGTCAGAAATCCAGATGCATACAAAATTTATTTTAAAAAATTAATAATACATTAGCAGTGATTTTGTTACTTCTGCATCCTGTGTCATTAAAAATTCCTGAAAACGCAAAATAATTCATGGCATGCTTCCTGTAGGATGCAAAGATTGATCGATCTGAACTTGTGTCTTTTTTTAGAAATATCCTGTTTGTGTGATTTCTGTGGTAGTTATTTATTTATTTATTGCTCTTGTTTAATTACAGGTTAGCGCACTCAGCAAGTGAATTATTGGTATTTATCCTCACAAGTTCACTAACAATAAATGAGAAATAATGTCAATACCACACAAGGCTTCAGTATTCAAAATTCGAGTTCATTGTTAGTGACCAAGTACCGGTAAATCCCGATAATTTACGAGCAATGAGTGTGTTAATATTTTTATTATTCAAATTGAATGCACAGCACAAAGCTGGCAAAACCGTTGACAACATGCAAAAACACCTCAACTATCTTGAATGAAAAATTAAAATTTGCAACCTTACCTTTCAAAACAGATAATTATTCCCCAAGCAGTTGCTTTCTTGGTGTTTGTAGGAATTGCATCATGAATAAGAGAATCAATGTCTGCATCTGACAAAATTAATTGTCAAACTTTTGAGCCAGCCGAAGCCATGGTGTAATGACAGTGGTGTGTTTAATTTACGCCATGGCTATTACACCACGATAATAACATCAAGGTGGTTGTTTCATCACAACCCAGTACAAGGCTGCAAATAATTTTTTTCATAAGCAGGTCATTTGTCAGGTCAGAGACCAGACCTGACCTAACAAGGAAACAGTCTGGTCAGACCAAAAAAAATTCCAAGTGTAAGAGCAAAATAAGGAATTCAAAAAAACAACCTATTTCACTGCTTTAATTGTACAATATTAATCACAGACAGGAGCTGTAACAGTTGTATCAGTTCACTGATCAGTCTTCACTGACTTCGCCATTAAAAAGACCCTCCTCAAAATTTCCCGCGCAAATGGAACAAACAGCTGTAATGGGATATGCCGGGAAAAAACTGAGTCAGACATTTAGATAGCAGATTATTATTTTTTGATAAACTTGTCAACGTGTGTGTTGTAGCAAAACATTGTTCCGTTATTTGGCAGCGTCACTGAAGTATGATAATTAAAAGTTTAATTTGGATCAAAAGTGCCCGGTCAGAGTGATAGACCAGACTAATATTTCGCCGGTCAAAACGTCAAATTTACCAGACAATTGTCCGATGACCGACTGTTATGTGCAGCCTTGCCAGTATCATGTGGTACAAATTAGCCAATCAGAAAATCGGAATTCGTACAGTGTATGAAAGTTGAATAATAATGATGCATTATTTCTTTAAGCCTCTCAACTGACTGCTTTAAAAAAAAAAGAAGTATATTTTAATTATTTGAGAAAACTGTAGAGTACAGTGTTTTGGAACCCACGCATTTTCAATTTCCGACTCATTGCTTTTTGAACTGGCACTCACATTGGTTCTGGACTGTGGAGTTACCTATGGCTTTTCACAAGATGAGTCCCAGGACTCACCATAACTATTTGTAACAAAATCACTGCATTAAAAATCATGAATTACATTCAACTCTGCATAGTCAATAAATAACCAGTAAAATATTATAATAGCCAAGTGTTTTTCAATGAAGAAGTAAAGTTTGGGGTATAATGTCCTTAACTATTGTACAAGCAAAAACCAAGGGTAAAAATAAGCCACAACATAAAATATGGTGCATGTTAAGATGACAATGACACTTTTTATTTTTGGCAGCGGTGCTTTACAGAATGCCAAACAACAGTTTATGACTCTTAGTTATTAGAGTCGGGCGGGAAACTGAGTGAATCAAGTGCCAGTGTGCTCTTGTATACTGGCCCACAATGGAACTTGATTCCTTACTCTGTAATTACTTTAATATCAAAGTCATTTGGCTTTTAGTGGCCATTTGGCATTTAGACTACAAACAGTCTCTTATTTTTTTTGCATTACTCCACACAAAACCTAATTATGCGAGCAGCAAAGCTGCTTGCCGCGAGAAACGAGGGCATAAGCCCGATCGAAAAAACGTCGTGGTTTGCAATTGCGCTGGATGAGATCACTAGACGGATTTTAAGAGAAAAGGCAGACTGCAAGCAGTCTATTTAGCATTCTGCAAAACACATAATGTCCCGGCCCTTTAACTGAAAACACACTGCGTGTACGTGTACCAGCACATCTACAGTCATTATTTGTTTCTTTGTTGTTGTGTATTTCAGCCACTAAAACACAATGAAACAGGACTTCTGAATTTCTTGGAATGTGTCATGGGCACTGACGCCCCCCTGTGCTATGTATGGCTGGGTACCCTGCAGAAAATGGCAAATGCTGCAAAGTGTATGTACAGGAGAAAAATAATACAGTAATTTTTTTTAAAGGTTTTGTCTGAAGAAGAATGTTTGGTCTCCCCTAACCCAATGTTTTGCTTCAAGTGACAAGAAGTTAGTGTCAATGTTGGGTTATGGGAGGGGTAGGTTGGCAGTTTCCTAGAATCGTGGGATCAGTGTAAGATTCAAAGAAATTTCCAACCTACCCCTCCCCTAACCCAACACTTTTGCCCTTAGTGAGAAGTTAGTATTAATGTTAGCTAAGGGGAGGGGTGGGTTGGCAGTTTCCCAGAATCATGGGACCAGGAAAAGATTCTAAAAATCTGCCCACCCACTCCTCTCCTTACTCAACATTTTGCCCTTAGGTTAGTATTAATGTTGGGTTAGGGGAGGAGCTAGTTGGCAGTTTCCTAGAATAGTGCGATCAGTGTAAGATTCAAAGGAAACTGCCCATCTACCCCTCCCCTAACCCAACATTTTTCCCTAAGTGAAAAGTTATTGTTAACATGAGCTTATGGGAGGGGTTAGAAGTTAGTGTTAGCATTGGGTTGACAACAGCTCATCCTCTTGCCAGTCGATGACAATTCTTGTTATTTATAGGTGAACACCAAATTCCCTGTCAGATATGCAAGAAAAAACCGATGATGGGCTTTAGGTAAATTTTAATTTCATCTTTGATGTTGGAAATTAATGTTATTGAAATTTTTTACCAACGTTATTTGTTATTCATTTTATTACACCTAGCTATACTATATTATTCTGTTAATGAATGAGAAATGTTAGTATTGATTAGAGTGAACGGCACTTGCTTTCTTTCAACTGCAAGTTCTTAGGGTCCGTTAACCTTAAACGCTTTGGGTCATGCAGTTGAGGCTTCATCTTTGTTGTTAGAAATAAAAGTTATTGAAATTTTTTACCAACGATTATTGTTATTCATTTTATTACACCTACATACTATATATTATTTTTGTTAATGAATAGGAAATTTTAGTATTGATTGGAGGGAGATGGCAGTTGCTTTCTTTCAAGTGCAGTTTCTCAGGGTCATTTAGCCTTTTGGTCATACAGTTGAGGCTTCACCTTTTTGTTTCTTCTTAACTGTGTGTCACAGCATCTGGCATTCCACAGAAAACTGGCACAATGATACAGGACACTAAGCGCACGATTGTAGTGCACCATAACTAAGAGTGCTTTCCAAAAGTCAGAACTGGCCAGCCGGGACATGGCCAGACTAGACATTTTGGCAATGAAATAGGCTTTTTCCTAGAGGTTTTGCTGAAAAACCATCTCCTTTGTGCATAATATTTAGGATTGTGCATAATATTTAGGATTTGACAATTGCGATGGGAATGGGCTGGCCGGTCAGTTCTGACAAATGGAAAGTGCCCTAAAACATGGGTACAGATTACTTATTGAACAGTAAAAGAAATTGATTATTAATGTATATCCTTGTAATTTTGGAATAGTTTTAATGCCATAAAATTTCATAGACCTCTTTCTACTAGTAAATGATTTATGAATTAACTACTTCCCTTATGTATTCTGTCCTTTTAAGATACAAGTGTCTTCACTGTTACAATTACACCATTTGTCAGGTGCGTGCCATGCCTGTACCAGTTCCTGATATCCTCTGAGCATTAGATAGCCTCAACTGAATGAATTTTACATAGCCTCAGATCGCTTATTCCCCTGCTTTTTCCCCTCCTGGGTATCATAACGAACATCCTGGTATGACATTTCTCCAGTTATAGTAATAAGGCCACGCGTGGCGAGCCAAAAAGTAAAATTATGCAAATCCTTCGCTTGGACTTCAAAAAGAAGAACAAGAGACTTCTCCAAGTCTACGTATATGTAATGGTTAATGAAATTATAAAATAATACGTGTGGAAAAGCCCCCCCCCCCCCTTTATATTTCACTTTACCCCACCGGTACAGCTATAAGTTCAAGAAATGAGAGCTTAGTTGGGTCCGGGGTGGTCATCATATGAGGGTGTCACTGCGCCAGGGCGGGGTGGGGCGTCTATTTTTTGCAAGGGGTGGTGGAGGGGGGTAGGGGGCTTGATGCTCAGCCAAATCATCACTCCAAGCCTCGAAACAACAGAGGTCCTGATAAATACAATGTAAGTAAATATGGTAAATTTTAAGTTCAATCAATGAATGTGAAAGATGGGATAATTACAATGTCGCGAGTGTGGGGAAAAGAAACAAAATCTTGAAGGCTTTTAGCAGGTCTTTGACGAGGAACGACCAGTTGTTCTGTTAATTACGAGAGAGAATGGGGTCATGACGTGCTGCCAGAACGATTATTAAAGGCGGCATTTTTACCAACCTATTCAGGGATGCGCATAGGCTGTTGCTACTAGCTAATGCTAATGGTTTCCAGTTTTTAAAAGCTAGTCTTTTTTTACTCTTTATAGGATTGTTTCTGGAGGGGTAAGACTTCACAAAGCCATAAACAGGAGCATGATGTGCGGGAATACTCCACCTGGGTGAGGGTCGACAATTTTTTGTCCTTAGCGCCATGTTATTTAACATACACCCCACCCCACCGCTCCCCCCTTTGTTGACGGACCCTCAGAAAAATGCCTTTTCCTGGCAAAGCCCTCTGAATAATTCATTGATGAACACTTCTCTTCTTAGAAAAGTTACCTTTTTAGTTACGACTCTAATGGCTCTTAAGAAATTTTTGCTTTTCTCCTACTTACCCCCGAGAAAATCTGGACTTCAGTCTAACAACCTTCAGATAATTTTGTTTTTGTGCTACTTTCCCTTAGAAAATCTGGCCTTCAGTTCTACAACCTTCAGAAATTTCTTGTTTGTGTGGCATCTTGAGAAAGTTTCGTCAACGGGGAGTTTGGGATGGTTGTATGGCCATTAGTAAATTGTCGTCCTTATGCGATACTCGAAGAAAGGACCAAAATTATGCTTATTAGTGAATTATTTGTTGTAAATGTGTACTATTCTTGGCCGTTTTCCCTAATATTCCATTATTATCGTAACTTGTGGTTATTGTTGTATTTAAGAATGCTGGCGAGAGAGGCAGCTCTTTCCGAAGTAAATTTCTGTGCGGCGGAGGTGGACGAAAAAAGCGACCATCATTGCCCGATTTTCCAAGGGAACCGGAACCAAACAAAACGCTGGATGTCACAAACATTGTGTAAATATTGTATTTATTTCTTTTGAGTGACTTTAGACTGACCTACAAGAAATACATGTAAGGTATGTTTCGCGGCTCTTGAATTTCGCGATACTACCAAAGTTACAACTTTGGTTAGATGAAGCATTCTTCAGCTTTAGGTAAAACCACTTTTTAAAAACATCAAGCACTGACTCATAACAGCTACATGTGAATAAGCTTAACTTCAACTGTTGTTCCACTTACACTGTTACTCTTGTTTCGGGTCAAGAGAACAGGGGTAGAAATATGGGAGGGGGCGATATGACGGCAGACATTCTAATAAACTATTCAATACTCTTCATTGGGTAATATCAAGGTAGTATTTACTCGATTTGATGCTGCAGCGTTTATTTCAAAGAAACATAACTTAAATCACTGGCAACAACTACGATAATTCTTTTGTAAAATTATGTAAAACAGAAATGAAGCGTCAGGTGTTGATGTCTCGCTTTTTAAGCTGAGATAGAATCGCTTGTCTCGATTGTGTAGATTACCAAGTTGCTCCGAGTTTTTCCGGTTTCAAATCCTCAAATAGACACCGCATACTTCTGATTGAGTACGGCTTTTATTGGTAATTTTGCCCTTGTCTGCGGCATTTTGTCAAATAAATACGGTAAATAAATATGAGAAATCGCGTAGATTAGTTCCGTTATACGCCTTGCTTCTGCTGTTGATTAGAAGCTGAGACGTTCAGTGAAGGCGGTAGTCTAGTGAACCTTTTCAGCCCGATACGGAGTTATTGTGAAAACATTGTCATCTTAACTTTTTGAATCTGTGAACGGATTCTTATGTTACCATTCATACCAAACCTCTCCAGCAGAGCTTATGCATGGTACTATATATTTTTAAGAATTAAGCAAAAAGAAATTTCGATTTTTTTTCATGAGTTTTTGCTTTGGCCCGTGCACATTTACTTGCGAAAGGATTCTTGCTACGGAACGGTCAAAAGACTGATTTAGATAATCTTGAGGAGAAGGCTAAAGCCTGATTACCGTTGTTGTACTTGGTGATTTCGCAGAGAATCATGGCCGAGAAGGCGAAAGCTTAGGGCGACAAAGATAACCAGTCCTTGTTTGATGACGTTATCAACAAATTGTAGTCTATGATCTTGTACGGCGGGGAATCTTGTTTTTGTCAGGATAATTAAATTCTGGTAAACTCCACACTCCATGATAGGCCAAAACCTTGTGTATAATTAATCTCACGGATTGCGATCTTTAATAACAATTTATAAATTATTCACTCAATATTTTGCTTAACGTCGTATTTCTGATACACTGCATGGCAAAAATATTAAATATTCAGACACAGCGACATCACAGTTGCTTCTTCTGACTCCAAATGGGACCAAGAAAGCGGGATTTTAGTAGTCGCTTGACTGTTTTAGCTAAAAGTGTGATGTTCGGGAACCTAATATGAATTCTAGCGACAGTAGCTCTTGCGACAGTAGTACATCGAAAAGTGGAGAGAGCCGCGGAAGTAATGTTAGCAGCAGCAGCAGCAGTTCACAATCAGACAAACGTCTCTTCATCACGTTAAAACCGAATGCTCGCCAAACATGTTACATTTTCACTCGTCCTTTGAGAGTTCGGGTGAAGGGAGCCACGTAAGTAAATTTATATCAAAGCTGGTAGATTGTTGTAAATTCTAAAACATGCATGTAAGCCGCGAGTTTAATTTTTATCGACTCTCAGTTAGGAGATACACAAGACTTGCGATCTTTTTTGAACATTCAACATTCTTTAACTGAGTTTCTTATGCAAACCATGTCGTTTGTTTCGAATTGTTGGGCTTTTGAGGAGCTAATAATGTGATTGATTTTCATAATAATAAACAAAGTTTGGCGATACGGTAACTCTTATTTTCTCGTTATTGCTACCGGTTACTCGTATGATTTGTTTGTTCTGGGCAGTGATCTCTCCTTACCGAGCGTTAAAAAGGCGGGAAAACCAGCGATGTTCAGATAGAAAGCGAGCCAGTCATCCATCTATTAGCTGTTGAACGTCTGAATCAGTGTAAAGCCTTTTTAAGGTTTCAAACTCACCGTGGATTTTAACTCAGATATACTCGTTATGGAAATCTTTTTGCATTTTTTGGTCTGTTACATTCGACCTCTAGTTCGAGATAGCGGTACTAATGAGTGAAATCTAGTCTTTCGGGAGATCTTCAGTGTTTTGTGATCTGTTACATCATATTGAACTCGAGATCAAGATTACGGTATCAATTACCACTACATCCATCAGATTATGTTAATTGGTTGTTTTTCTTCTTCTTCGTTTTACAGCCCACCGTTGCCTTCTGATTTGTCTGGGCCAAATCAGTATGTCGACTACGTCGGCAGTCCGACTTCGCCCGAGTCCATCGCGGAATCCTCCGTCACTTCATCGAGCCCAATTAAACTTACAGAAGACTTGGATGGCAGGTGGGGAAGTTTATTTATTGTTTATTGATTGATTGATCGATTGATTTAGTTGTTTCTGATCGTGGTTTTTATGTCTGGGGACGTTTTAAAATGTAGCCTTTAGCGATTTAATAAGGACGGTTGAGGGAGACGGCTGTTACAGATTAGTTCCGCTCATGCGGTGACATCATCGTCCCAACATTGCCTCAAAAAAGTAAAAGGAATGTTTTGAGATGTCTGTTACTCCTCGTGGCAGTTCAGACCGTCGCTACATTGAGAGGATGTTGTCCCATTGTTGTGCAATGTTGCTTCAATGTTGTGTAGTGAGGATGTTGTACCAGCATCCCGTGACAGTTCAAACAGCGCTACATCGAAAGGATGTTGTCCCATTGTTGTGTCAATGTTGTGTAGTGAGGATGTTGTATCAATGTAACCTGTGTACAGATGTCCGCGATTTTTTTCTGAGGGAGGCTATATCAATGTTTTGTCATTGTAGCAACTTCCTTGTTTGACAGTTTTAGGCACCGGAGAAATTCTGAAGCTCTTTGACTCGCCTACCAAAGGAGTGTTTTATAAGTATGGGGTTCGAAGAGCAAAGTTTTTTCTCTTTGCTCGAACAAATGCTAAGAAACCTATTGATTGAAGTTCTTCTGACTCGTTGTTTCTCTCTACACCTAGAATGTTGGCGAATATTAAAGGGTTGACATTTTACTCGGTACATCTATACTAGGTGAATCTACAGTGTCGATATGTCTTGGTCTATGTGCCACTTTTTTAATTCTTTGAGTCGTCTCGAATTTTAATTTTGCTATTTATTGCTATTTAATCGTCATAACCTAATCTACTGCAATTAGTTAAATGGGGAATTATAAATATATGAAATATGTGTAGCCTAAAGCGCCATTTTTAAACGGAAATCGTTGTTTTCCTTTACGAAGGCTACAACTACCGGTCGGAGAATCGTGCTTACACAATCATTTACAACAACATATTTTTAAACAAAGTTTACTGCGAAAAGTAACGTGCAAAAATGCCTTTCTAGGTTAAGGTCACCGGCTAATTCAGTTGCCTCCCACCGCTTCACGCCCCTGAGGTCCTTTCGCGAAACAGCATCTGGATTCGCTGGCAAAGTTTTGGGTGATTTAAAAAAAAAAAAATGCTGACAAAATGAAAGAGAAGCCACGCCCCATAAAATATCTTTGTGCGCTTTTAGAATTTGAATATATAGTTAGTGAGAGTGTGATATTTAGACGCAGTCTTTTCCTGCTAATTTTGCGAGGAAGCTGTAGTTCATTTCCTTGGTACGGTGATTTCAAAACGGCTGCAGTAATTGCACTAAAAAAGCTATTGTTATGAAAAGAAAAGGCTACGAGGATATATGATATTTTGTAAAACATGCGGTGATGAGTTGTACACAAACGTTTATCCTACGCCAAAGAAAAGTCAGTTTAAAAAGATGAATATTTTAGCAGTTGGAAAATCTTTAAGTGACATTTTATCTTGACAAGCTGCACTTAGCAGTCTGTTTCGATTTAAACGATATTCTCTGCTTTTGTACTCGGGTGTAATTTCACCATCACAACTTGATATCTGTGTATGTCATAAAAAATATATTTATCGTTTTCTTTTAGTTTAGCAACGCTTTTCATTATGAATATTATTTTGCCGCACCTTGAAGATAAAAATTTTTTCGTTTTATTTTGTAGTTACCTCCATGTCCCGTCGTGTTAATTGACATAATTTTTCCCCTGTCGATTTTTGTCCAATGAGACGAACAATACTTTTATTCTTAAGTGATCAAATTTATTTCGCTTTTATAGGAGAGCTCATTATGAATATGTAGATTGGATTTATTAGCACCTGGTTGAGCGCGATGCTAAATACACCAAAACATTATCTCCTCTCGAATAAGTCAAAGAAAGACTTGGAAGATCTGTTTGTCGTGCACTGACCATATCGATATTTGCGTCTCGTGGAAGACATCGATATTTATCACGATGCCAAACGGTAGCTCAATTCCAAATTTCTTGTTGTCTGATCCTAGAATGGATGACGAACACAAATTGATATCAAGATATGCGGCGAGGTAAGTTAATAAAATCCGTCTTCCATGACAGGGCTATACGCTAACGAACTGAGGGCGACAAAACCAATATTTTTTCATCCTTGACGTGTGGTATTTCGTTTGGGTTAACTTTTTGGTAGGTTAAAATATCATTCGGTTAAAACCCAAAGTCGTACCCAGCGGTCTTTAAAATGAGGGTGGCATTCAAACTGCTTTTTCAAGGTCGTTTTACAACGAACGAGGAATATATCAACTACTTTATAAACTGTACTACAGGTAATTTTTTTCTCGTAGTTGTTTCGAGATTATTTTATTTTATTTGTTTAGGTTTTAGTCAGTTTTTCTCTACGTTTTATTTTCTGTCTTCTTTCACTTTAATCATGGAACCTTTTTACCGCAACTTTTTTTTTGGTCTTTTTTTTCCTGATTTATTCTGGACATCCTTTATCTGTTATAAACTCTGATTTGATCATTAAAGCAGACCCTCGAAGAACTGATTCCTTTTCTATACTACAAATTCAAATGGGAAGCTTACATTTTTTTGTCGTTAATCTAAAGAATGTCAACCTGTGTTATTTGCTTTTTCCTTTTAGAGCGCAATAAAGCAATTGCCTTTTTTTTTTGCTTCGTTTTATCCTTCAATTAGTGTGTACATCTTATTGGACATGAATACTTTACCAAGATTTAAGCTGGGTGTGACAATCAGGTTTAATCAGCGAGCGATCTGTTCGTTCGGTGTCATTTTTGAGGTCTCTATGTTTGGAAAGTTTTCCCCAATTTTAGATAAGCTGTTTTTTTCTCACAATACAACGTCCTTAAACTGCGGTACAATAGGACAGCTTAATGGCACAACTCGTTCAGAATTACAGTGAAAAATATTCGGCCTCGACAGAAAATTTTGTCATCAAATCTTCCATTATCTTTGGTGCGAAATAGATGACGTCAGTATTTTCATTTCTACAATTGACTCTACGTTTGAGAAGTTCATAGGGCATCTCATTAAGTAGAAATTTCGACTTCTAATCCCAAGTGTTTTAGGCTTGCTAAAATACCTTTTTTTCCTTAATAGAATTATTTCATGCGATTGATCCTGTGACAAATTGTTTCTTTGTGAATTTCATAGTACCAACCATCCAAGGATTAGCTTCGTTCGAAAGAGGTTTTATGATTTTGTTTTACCATGAGAATCTAACTCTCACTCAACTGTTTCTTTAAAAAAGAAAACAGAATTTCTTCACTCAACTGTTTCTTTAAAAAAGAAAACAGATTTCTTGCTACGGAAAGTCTTTGAATAAGATCATTCCGCAGGTCGCGGCTAATCTTCACTTAAAATCATGATTCGATTAATTTTGCCTCTTGATTGTTTTATTTTCGAATTTAAACAATAGTTTTCAATTAAGGCGATTCTTTGAAATTAAACCACAATATATTTTCTTTTACCCTATGCGGTTTCCTCAGTCAACCGCTGGTAAAATGATTTCCGTGTATAAAACGCCTTCGTTTATGTTGTTGCTGCGTTTTTGTACCTTTTTGGATGTTGGCAGTGTAAAATTGAGATGATCAACGCTTACGATGTGAAAGAAATAAAATCGAAAAAATATGCGAATTGTCGTTAGAGTATAAATTACGTTCTCGGGACGAAATATAACTTAGGCGGATTTGTAGGCGCCGGCCGTTTTTACAGTTATTCATTAGTTTTATGTTTTCATTGCCTTGTCAGTTATAGCTTTGTACTTCTGTTATCTAACATTTTTTTCTTTGTATTTTGTATTTTTCTGTTTCCTTCACAAATGGAAAGACTCGCCGCTAATTCGGTAAGTGAGTAATAATTCTTTGATGCTTACATCGAGGTGAAATATAACACATTTAAAAACATATGTATACTGGGCATTTCAAGCTCTCTTTTTGGCGTAAACCTCACTTCTGAGGAAATATGTCAATAAATAATTGAAGGAATAAGTGAATAAACAAGGGAATAAATATTAAATAAAGTATCACTGAAACACTTTTTAAGATTCAGGCCGTCGTGATCCGCGGTAAATACAAACAAGATTACCGGAAAGTTCCCAAGAAACGGCGCCTTATATTCTCTGTTTGGAGTTTATTAGACAGTAGATTGAGATAGATAAAGGATACTTTATATTAAGAAGCGATACGAAAAGAGTTTCTTATCAAAGGCCACATCCGTATCTAAGTTAATGAACTACAATCAGCGACATAATGTGGGAGCACTTTCTTGAATATATTGGACAACAACGCTCTCTTGGTGGACTTAATCACAATAAATACTCCACAATTTCCCCAATACAACCTGGCGCCTCTTCGTACCAGTGTCAGAAACTGAATTATTTTTAGATTTTCTTTTCATTTAACGTATCTTTTGTGGACGTTTAAATAGAAATTAGTTGTTGATTGCCATTTTTGTCAATCATCATCATCATCATCATCATCATCATCAATATCGTCATTTTCAACATCATCGTTATCGTCATCAAAATCATCATCATTATTATTGTCATAATCATCAGATGCCTTCATTATCATTTTTTTTCACCTTGTATCGCTAAATCTTATTATTTTTTAGCGTCAAAAGCCTGTCAACAAGGTGAGCAAGTCATCCAGCCAAACAAGTATTGACGCTAACAGAGAACAGAGAGAACTGATGCAGACCCTGCAGAATAAGAACAGGTGACCATACCAGTTCCATACCAATATCCATCTCATTTAGAAACGATTTCAAATAGCCCACTTTCGATATATGAAAATTCTAACTTTTTTTTTTTACGACTCCATTGTCTCGCAATTCCCAGAAGAGACTATAGAAATATGACCAGAAAGCCTCGGAGTCAAGTCAGAATTTTAATATATCGAACGTGGCCTATTTGTGTAGCAGAATTATTAAACGCTACGCAACAACGTTTGTTTGAAAATAGAGAGAGCGTAAGAATCGGAGGCGGTTGTTTTCGGAATTCCATACATTTATACATTTTAAGTTTGTTTTTATTGATGCTTACGTAGGCTTCTTCTCAAGGAAATTCGCCGTCTGCGCGACGAACACGAGGAAGCTTCCAGGTCAGCGGCTCAGATCGCTCAAAACCCACAGCTATTGGCCGAGCTCAAGTTGCTACGGCAACGAAAAGATGAACTCGAGTTGCGCATGTCAGCTTTGCAAGAGAGTCGCCGTGAACTGATGGTGCAACTGGAAGGGTTAATGAACCTGCTAAAAGTAAGTTTCCCGTATGTAAAGCTCCACGAATGCCTAAGTTCCCGTATGCAAAAAGGTTGCCCGTATTTGAAACAAGTTACGTGTATGTTAAGTAAGTTACCCCTACTAGCGTGCTAGAATGGGTAAGCCGAACACTAAAACTACCTTCACCTTGTGCAACACACCATGCTATCTACGGATTAACACTGTAACGACGTCGATTGCGAAGTGCCTACTGTCTGATTCGTTATGACTGCGGGACCGTGTTATCAGGAATTTGTTAAATGCATTTTTATTTTACTGAAACAGGCCGAAGGACTTCGTTGATTGATTGGGCTTTGTTGTGCCAGAGTTTGACTGTAAATTTAAATTATCGTCAAAAAACATAACCAGTGAAGCTTAATTGAGAGGTTCCAGTGTGAAACGTGTTACCGTAAACTGTCTAACTTGAACCCGATGAAGTGGGTTATTCTGCTGAAGTGTTAGAACCAAGACTGGCTCTTTTTCCCCCTTAGTGATCGTTTCTCGAAAGTACCGATAATTGACAAGCTCAAGGTTCTAATAGTTTTGCTGATTTACGCAAAAACAAAATGGGCTGCTTTGCAAGCGAGGACTTGCGCTTTTATTCCTACGGACTTTCGATTAACGGCCGCTGGACATCGGACAGGTGTTTTGTTTTCTTTATTTGCACCGCCATGATTTTTTTTTGGCTTCAGATGGTGGGTAGATGTTGGGTGTCATTTTTGCTGTTGTTGTTGTTGTCTGTTTTTAAGTGTGCGCTCAATTCTCGTCCCAAAGTGGCAATTTTCTCTTTAAATCGAGCCATGGATAAGAATGGTTGCCAGCATCACTTGTTGAGCTGTATTTGAAGAGCTTGTTAACCCATTCGCTCCCGGAGATTTTGCCGAAAAACGCGTTTTGAAGCTAGTCGAGTGGTTTTCTGGTCACTGTCGTGCTATAAAGAGCTAAAACTTACCACAAACTGGTTTACAGGTCGAACACTTCGCGGCCTTTTGATCCAGATGCAAAATATCAGCTTGCGAAGTTCGGGCATGCGCAGAAAGCAAAATTTCGACATTTACTTTTCGCTTTCTCTCCTCCCTTCTTTTTTCGCTTTTCTTACCTCATTTTTTTTTCTCTTGCTGGGCATTTAGTAGGCTTGATTTTGGTGGGAAGAGTTTTTAAGAAAGCTTTTAGGACCTTAGGATTAGGCGAAAGGAAAGGTAGGTGGGTAATGGAACAAGATTTTCATGGAGATTTTCAGGTCAATGTCACGTGGTTTTTGCTTGTTTCTCCGGTGTCCTTGACTGAATTGTGCTCATTCTGGTATGGTTTGAAAGATCTCTTCACTCTGCACAAGTTAGCGAAGAAAGTTGTCCTTGACCGTTAAAACTGATGACGTCACAATGGGTAGAAAGGACCTGGATCCGCACGGGCGGTTACGGGCGGTTCAGGGGCAAATGGGTTAAGCCCTTGCAGTTACTGGGATATACATAATCTTGTAATATTGCTGCTTAAACGCTCATCGACCTCGTCTTGACGTAAGCGAAATAAGTTAAAAAGGCGTATTTTAATTAATGAAAAAGCAATTGATAAAATCACTAAAGCAATATGGGAAAAGGTTTCGAGAAAGGAATGTTGATAGAAGACATTTTAATGCGTTAGTTAATTGTCTTGCTTTGAAGTTACTTAATTCCAGTGCTTAATGTGGTTTAGTGGTCGTGTAGTTTTTGCTGCTTGTTCATATACTGCGCTTTTGTTAGTGCGGATTCTAACTATCAACTTGCGATTGAGTTACAGTGGAGTTTGCATATTCTGCCTTATAAATGCAGTCTGGCGATTTTGTTGTCTTTGGTAAATAGCATGTAGTTGTCCATTGGAATTCCTTAATGCATGTTTATTTCCCTCGGTTGCTCAAAATTTTTTGCGCGTTTGTTTCAAAAGTTTAATTATGGGATAGTTATGTTGAAGTGTTTTGCAAAAATGCAAACCGACTGTTTTTTTACAGCAACAGGACAAATCGCAAGGAAAGACTGGGATTGACTGGAAACACAAACAGCGCAGCAAAAAACTGTTAAAGCTAATGCATAAATTAAGATTACTAACTTTTAAGGGGCCGATTACATGATTTCTTGAACAAATGGTCTTAAAACGATTATTGCGATTACGTTAAGAGAGTCTAAGGGCCTGTTTACATGGAGGTGGGGGACCTCAGGTTACCTCACCTACCCGGGGTCCCCCACCTCCATGTAAACAGGCCCTAAAAGTCTGAAAAACGTAAGCATTCGGATTCACGACGCCACCGCTGGTTCCCCCGGGAAATGACGTCTGAGAAATGACCGCAGAAATTCCATACTGATGACGTGTCACTACCCAGATCTGGGTAGTGCTTCTGATTGGTTGAAGCAAATTTCCCTCGCGAAGCAAGCGTTTCCGAACGTCGTTCTTTCTTTGCTACGCAGGCTACTCCCGTTACGACCAACGAATTTCTGCGCTTGTTTGCCAGTTGTCATTTCGTGGGGAAACCAGTGGTTGTGTCGCGAAATGTCGGCTGTTTTCTGAGGCTAGTTCAGTAATCGCTTCCCTAAAAGTATGGTTTTGCTGCGCTCGTTAAATAACTATATTTCCTCTATCGATGTAAATGCTATAGCCATATTGTACAGCATAAACAATACTACACCAAAGGTAAAATACGGCGACCGCAATTTATCTTTAATTATATTGGTTTTCTTGTGGTTTCTGATGATGTCACTAAATGTTCGCATATTTGTGTTACGATTTATATTCCCGTTCGCGATCGAATACGGAAACTTTTAGGACAGATCTCATTACCTTTCACGAGGACTGAACAAAGTGGATTAACCTAAAATGGACTGTAGAGACGACTGGTTAAAATTTTCAATTTTTTGTTTGTTTGTTTTTAGTATGCATACGTCACAATAATATTTACAACCTGTTTGATTTAGAATCTAATTTCGTCACGATTTCTTGACAAAAAAAAATCACTGTTTTTAAAAAAATTGGCAGAATTTTTAGCAAAGGAACTCAATCCTTAAATTTGTACAACTGATATGATCTTTTTGTTTTATTAATCCACTTTGTTCTGTCTCTTGCAGGCAGAAAACCTGTGATCGGCAGACAAGAGGATGAATTAACGGGTGTCAGAGCTAATAAAAATTTCATAGAAATGTTCTAATTTCATTAATTCTACAAGCTGTGGTTTAAAAGTTAAAAGTTTTAGTAGCCTGTTCCAGGCGTTCGGAAAAGTTGTTTTTGCCTTAATTTTTTGTTTTTCAAATTCAGCCAAAGGCCCAAGCTGGCGCAGTCTATATCGAATCAAAATCGTTGCTTGGGCTCATCTTTTTTGTCTTGTAGTTTGTGTTTACTTTCAAATTATCTAGGACAGAGCTTAGAAAGTCAAGTCTAAATAATGAGATTTTAAGAAAAGTTGTAGACAGCAAACGAGTAAAACTGCGACAAAAGGCAAATCGTAGAGATAAATGGTGAATTAATTACTTCGAACAATAAACTGGTTTGCGGTGCTATTTTACATTAGCAAGAAGCTTAATAAATACTTCAATTATTTCCTGAAGAAAGCTATCGTAAAGGTCGTGAGCGAATATTCATGTTTGTACATTTTTTATTTTAAAAATATTGCGTCGAGTTTTTGTTATATCGAAAGTTACAAAGTATTTGTAGATTGAGTGAATTGGTGTATTTTTGTTCACGTGTACCAAATGTGTAAGGTTTTGAACAGTTCTATCTTGCCCTTTATTTTTTTGTTTTTGCCTGGAAAGTGGAATTGAAATATTTTTCTTATTATTATTTTCTTAAAATTATTACTACTAATATTATTTTAATCACAAAAAAATTGTGTTATGTATACGTTTCTAAAAAATAATTTAAGGGAAAGTGTAGGGACAGTTTCTTTGTCTCGGCGTTTAGAAAACTTATCAAATATATCGGTTCGTAATGTTTGCGGCGTAAATCCCTGACACGCTTTAATTGTGTCATTATATTCAGCTTACAGAAAAGCTAATTGAAAATATATAAACATAAGATGTTATGGAATAAAGATATATAAGTCTCTATATATACGGAATAGTTCGATCCCGCAGTATAATGGAAGTTTGTTTCAAATATCAATTTGGTAAAAGAAACCTAAAATATAGAGTTTTGTTAATGGATAACGTCGCAGTCTTGTCTGCAAATAAAAATACTGTATAACAGATAATTAACAAGTTGCTGACGCTTAAATAAAATAAATGGCCTGTTTCATTGGTGAAAGGATGAATTGCTCTCGCTTTAAGAGTTCTTATGTATACTGAAGTTGCAGAAGTCAAGCCTATTTTTTAATTCAGTGGTTTGTGTGTGTGATTGTTTGTAATGTTTGGTTTCCTGTACTCAATGTTAGAGCGATTTTCGTATGACCTTAAAAGGAACAAAACAGGTTGGTTAAGCGAACGCTCGGGTGAAAGAAACTTCATGCCCAAAGAACTTTCTAGAAATCAATGGATACGTCGTTTTGACGTCATACTGCAACACGATCGACCAATCGAACAATGTCTTCTCCATATTGGGGTTTTCTTTGGCGAGGAAACGAAGAATCCCTGTTTTGATCTTTTCATCCATTGGCTTATAAAACAAATAACGAACACTTACCGAAACTATTTTTTATGGTCATACGACAATCGCACTATGCGTTCTTCAGCGTTTTTAAACACCTCTAACAGGTGGCCTAGTTATTTGCAAGTGCTCAATAGCGTTTTCTAAGACAGAAAAAAAAAAACAAAACAAAGCAGAATAAGACTCGACAACCAAAAGTTTAGGGTGCCTGAAGTCCCTCAGTTTCTGCCGGGATTGAGGGACGCGCGAAATGCGCGCCGGATTTCGCCTCTCTTCGCGCGGTGATTCTCATGCGCGCGTGCGTATCTCGCTCGCTCTTTCATCCCTGAGAAAAGTGATGGAGTACCCTAATTCTACCAAAGCGCTAAATCCAATAACAAGAACTCACAATGGGAACGAAAAGTTGATAGAGAGTTTATTTTATTCACCATTTTACAGAATGTATTTCTAAAACAGCTTCGGACAACGGAAACATCGGTTATTTGTGAAAGTTCCAACTCTCTGGGAGCATGACGATTTAGATGATCAAAACTTTCACAAACGCCAATTTTGACTGATTCAGACCTTTTCAGCGTATATCAGTTCAAGGCGAGTGTTTAAAGTTATGTGAAGTTTTGTTCCTTCGTTTATCTACTGCAGAATCTTGTGTCAAATATGAAGACATCTTAGCCAAATAGAATTTATGATAAATTGCCTTTAACATATTGTCTTTGATTTTTGTTGAAAAGAAATAATTGGCTAGAGTACACAACAATAACAGATAATCAAGTGACATTATTCCACGGGATAGAAAGTCTAAGGGCCCGTCTGAACTAAATACACTTCAATGACTTGAGGGAGGCAAAAATGTGCCACTTTAAAATAAATTTTTAAATTACCTACCACGAACTGCGAACTTCAGTCAAAGTATTCAGATTTCATTCAGATTTTTTATTATTTGCACTATTGCAAGAGGTTACTACAAATATTACAATACATTACAAATGTAAGAAAAAAAATAAAACAACAAATTACATAAATCATCAAAGATGAAATGTGCGCAGTGACCAAAGGAGCTTAGGCTTTTGAGTTGATCACTGCCACGTGTAACTAACGGGCGCAGACGTCACGCCGCCATCACTATGGAAACGAATCCAACAAAGTAGGTGATGGAACGGAATAGAACTCCTGAAATAGAATTATGGAATAGGGTTACGCAAAACCAAGAACCGTTGGACGGTTGGGGTGGGGGATTAGAGTTAAAACAAGAGGGGAGGGGAATAATTGGCTTCGTGGCAAAAAGGGTCGGATCTGCAACTGCCATAAACGGAACTTGTGCTCAAAATAGTTGATAGGTGCGCGATGAATCCTGGCTAATGTTTCTTCCAACGCAGAAACAATATTGAACATTTTCAACTGCAGCCAATTTTTAACTGATCTGACGATGTAGACTTTGCTTTGTTTTCTTTTGGTTTTCTTTTTTCTCGGCGGTGCCTGTGTGAGTCCCGAGGCATCTCAGGACTTCAGAAATGTCGCAACGGAAGTTCGGGATTGCGACGATATTGCCGGTAACTGATTCGTTTGTGTCTGTGGCGTTTGTACGTTGCCTTTTAGTTTTGCGGATAGATAGCGTTGCGTCAAAAAATTCCAATACCTGCCTGGTACGCGGCCGCAGCCAGGTCGCAAACTTCAGAGGAACTTTTTTCCGATTCTTCAGGGTATTAAGGCGTAAAGTGTTGCGGTGGCTGTTTGGCAATAACCTTAATAACTACTGCAATTTTTGGCACCAGTTTCGAGGAATTTCTTTAAATAGTCATGGTCAACAATGCGCACATGTTACATGTTCTGTGTCCTAAATGCAAAGTTTTATTGATCACACTGTCTTTAAGTAAGCGGTGGTATTAACATCCAAAAATTCGTAGAATTTTGTGGCTCCCTTTTTAGCTTAAAGTAAGCAATATGAGCCTGCGCGGTTCTTGATCAATACTACATCCATATTTAAGTGGCGTGTTATGTCCTTTGGTGCCGCTGTCAGGAGCGAAAACACAGCGTGATATTATTGTGGATTTTCTTCTATTGCAAAGACAAGTTTAATAGTTTAGCCTTTGATCTTTTCGCTTGCGGTATATGCTGTAAACACAGGCCGAGATAAAAAAGATCTGCGACTTTCCACTGATGCGTTGTTCAAATTGTTCCCATATTTTTGACAACTTTGTGGTCCTTACTTTTAACAATGTTGGCCGTCTTTCCTTCACTAATCAAATTCCTGTTTATTCTAGTTGGGAAGCAGCTGCGGGTCCAAAACTCTTCCAAGCTTTGTTTTTTGGTTGTCGTTAAGTTGCAAAAATATGATAGATACCAAGAAGACTTTTAGCACTTTTTAGAATAAGTGTTTGCGTATATGGAGATGACAAAAAGCCTCTTCCTAGGCAAGAGGAGGAGATATTCATACATTTTCTTCTTATATACTAAATCCTTTTAATCTGTGAATTGAGAGAATGCAGTATTATAGGTTGACCTTGGAATTTGAAGTTTATCCATTTGAAATCCTGAAGTGTGACTATTACAGATGAGAGGCCGCACTGATCAGTGCTTTCTTGTACTGCTGTTTATCATGCTGAATTCTATAGTAGATGGTTCGAAGTTTCTGTTCTCTGAATGAAATGTTCGAGGCAAAGAGCGACCTTCAAATAAAACAGACTGAACAGTATTTTTCTGTCGCCCAGTCCCTTAGTTTATTTTTGCTGGACTAACTTCTTATACTCAAGATACCGGTATGGTTTTTTTTTAATTACTGTAGAGAATTCCAAAACCCTTTCATTCAAATTAAAACTAATTTGTTATGGTCTTTCAGGTCTTATACAATCTTGCAAAATGTGTTTCTTATTAGCGAGTATTGTACTTTGCCTTGCTTTACTTTGCTCGTATTGCGCAGATGCTATTCAAAGCTTCAAATTTTAAATTCCATGTATATTTAGGTTTCCTTGTATTACCTTAAAAATGTACTTCCTTCGTCAATTTCCGGTGTTGTTGATCGGTTTTAATTCACTAAATGCGGTTTCTTGAAACTTTGGTTGAAGGTGATATTAATAGTCTCCTTGCCAATATTAGCTGGATTAGAAGTTCCAAGTCAAACTAAGTGTTATTCTCTTCGTCTAGAATGATTTAACTAAGTAGAACCCAGTTTGGGCACCGTGACAGAATTAGCTCAATCAGTATGGCAATGGAAATATGTGGAGCGAGGCTAGACCGGTTAGACTCTCGGTCTTACTGAGGAAGAAGGTAGTTGCGAACGGCTAGACTTCCACGTGGCTGAGATTACCAAGTAGAAAAGGTGGTGCCTTCTCCCATGAATTCGGAGATACAAAGACAGTGTCCTCCATTAGCAATTGTGTGCTAAATACATTGACACTTAAATAAAGTACGTCTTTTTGCTTCCATTATGTAAGCTACATTGATGTGTGTTGCGCCAAAGGGTATAGTATTTGACTTCTATTTGTATAGATAATAGCATGATTTGTAGTGATATTTGGCATAAATACCACGAGTGATATTTCAAAATTAATTTGAGACAATTTTGAAATATCACTAGTGGTATTTATGCCAAATATGCTGGTATTTCAAATTAAGCTGAAATACCAGTACTCTTAGCCAATCAAATTGAAGAAATTTCTCATGTAGTAGTATAAGCAGTGAAATGGGGTATACATTTTAGCTGCTTAGGTCACTGGAAAAGCGTCAGGTGTTGTGCTCTCTTTGCCCAGGGTCTGGAATAATGTTTTTTGTCCTTTGTCCTTTGCGAACAGCGGTCCAGATCTGAAATAGGGTAGGGAAAATCACACATTTTGGTCTGAAATAGAGTTAGAAATTCGGGAAGCGTACCTCACACTCCCACCCTCACCTTCATAACCGCCACCAGCAGGAGTAAAGCATTTCACTTTCTTTGACGATAAACAAAGGTTTGCTCAAATTCGAGACGTCAATCATCAATCTTTAAAACAATTAATATAATACAAAGAGTTGTGTACGAACTGTTTTCTTTAAAACTGAAAGTAATTTGTATTGAAGTAATAACTTTGAGGGTGTTAAATGAAGTGTGACCATTTCAATTGAAAGCTATTTAGCAAGGTAATACTATTGTGCTAAATACAAGTCATCTCGTTTTGTGTATGAAATACTGAAATGTGACCATTTAAATGAAAGCCAGAGCAGTATTTTCCTGTAATGCTGTTTGTTGTACTGCACACGGTACTTGCGGACGACAACAGGAGCCCGCAATCTTAATCTCCAGGCCCCAGTTGTTCAAACGGTGGATAGCGTTATCCGAAGGATAAATCTCTATCCACTGGATAGTGCAATTGGTTTCCCAAATATTTATCCGCTAGGTAATGATTTATCCGGTAGATAGCGCTATCCAACGTTTGAACAACCGGGGACTGGTTGCCATTACGCATTTACAACACGTGTGTATCCAGCTTCGTTTGGCCATCCACTAAGAATGAATGAAATGCACAGAACGCTCTCTGATCAAGGCGTGTTTTGACCATCTATCACTGATATGAAACTAACGTAAAGCAAAGCGTTGGAGCAAGAGCGTTTTGACCTTCGGTCGTTGTCGCCCGCTCTCTGTAACCTTTGGTTATTACTTGTATTAACGTTGAAGTGTGTAAATGTAATACCGAAGTGAGACCATTTTAACTAGTGAACGCTACCGAGCTATACTTTCCTGTGCTACTGTTTATTTTGCTGTCTAACTTGGTTCGACGTCTTGCGTCTCTGGGTGAAGTTCTAAGTCCATGTATTAATTCAACAAATTCTTGGTTTGCAATCACGTGACAAGGCAGGCGGAAATATTAGTTCACAGAATAATAAAGCGTTTTTGCATGACGTCACGGCGGCCATATTGGTTTTCCAAACTGAACAATGAAACGGCGACCATGTTGTTGTTCCAAACCAATCCTGTGGGAGTTGAACTCTTTTCTTATGTAAACGTTTTCTTTTGTTCGAATAAATGTGCATCAAAGGCTGGCCACGTAAATGAAACGCTTTATACCATTTTTTTCTTTTTTTTCGCAGAATTTGTATGAAAACAGAAATTAAGCTCCCCGGCAGCGAAGGAAAACCTTTTTTTTTTTTTGCCAACCGACATAGCCGCCGTGACGTTAGTTGGAATAGTCGGTTAACATTTTAGTCCTAGCACAAAGGGCGAGAAGATTTTTTACTTTAACTTTCTAACCTATGGGTGGAATGCTATGATGTTACCATTCAAATGAAACCCTTTTGTAGAACTTTTCAAATATTCCATTTAAATCTTTAAATGGTACGAAAAGAAAATTTGATTTTTTTTTTTTGAATTGTTTACTTTGCCCACTTTTAGAAATGTGGACACAACATCTGGAAGATAGTCTTCGTTCTGTTAGTCGAGAGGGTTGTAACTTAGGAGTTGGTGGCTAAATTTGTTGATCACTTTATAAAAGCTTCCCATATTGTGATATTAGTTGTTTTCGTTTTGTTTTGTGTCGGCTGTCTGATTTTGTCTGCCCAAGCTAACATTTGAGTCTGGCAAACATGACGGGAACAGTCAACTCAATATATAAACTCTTCTGTTCTTTCTGTTTCTGGGCGTTCCTGGGAATAAATGTATTTTTATTTTGCTCTTACATGAATTATCTTATCTTGAAGCGCTTTTAAGCTCATTGAGAATATAGCTAGGTGATGTTACAATTTCGTCTCCGATGTAATTTAGTAAACACTTCTTAAGAGGTTCGAATGATGGTGCCTTATATTGCATACCCTAAAAAGGTGTGCCAATCACAAGAAATCCTTACGTGTTGTGTTGCATGCAGTCTTTGTGTTCTTTAGGAGGTTTTACGTTACCCCTGCAAAAGCCAACAACTCATTTGCACTTACGATTTCAATTTAGTGGCCACCGTTGGCCGTTTCTACGATGACGTCACTTTACTGCAAAAACCAGAATTCTTTTGGTTCTTGCTTTTTTATGTTAATTTGTTACTTCCATCAGAGTTTGAGTAACAACAGCCCAAATTTCAGCTAGGTGACAATAAACTTGAGGATTCTAGTAGCAGTAGACAAAAGTTAATTGCCTACGTAAGATCTCATCCACAAAGAGAGTTAGAACTGTTACACAGGGCGCATGTACAGGCATCCACAGACTCAAAACAGAACCACCGTATACAGCACAATAAACAGCATACCAGAGGAAAGTATTGCTCAGGAACTTTCATTTGAATCGCACACTTCAGGATTTCATCCACAGATTCAAAAGTTAGAACTACCTTGTGCAGCATAAAGACAGCACCTCGGGAACGTACTTCTCGGTAGCTTTCATTTGAATGGTCACACTTTAGAATTTCATACAAAGAGACCCGAACCTTAGAACGACTTTTTACAGCGTAACAAACAATACCCCAATCTGTAGCTCTCATAATTTTGAACGATTAAACGGTCGCTCGATTTTTGCCTATTGGCTCGATAAACGATAAAAAATTTCATTATCTGTTGACAAAAGGGATGTAAATTGTTGTGCTTGTGAATTTTTATAGGCCGTTTTTACATATCGTCACGTCCGTCATATTGATTTCCCAAACAATGAAAGGGTGCCCACGTAGCCAGTTTTGTGAGAGTTGAACCTTCTTCTCATGTAAATACTTTTTTCATTCCAACAAATTTCACAGTCGCTAGCCACGTGAATGAAGATGCTTGTTATATCCTTCTTTGTTAATAGAATACCAAACAGACAGACGACTGAAGCATCGGAAATCGTTAACGTTAATATTCTTCTAGTTGAAAGATCGAATTCTCATAACCATGTCGAAAGTAACTATATACTCATCGATTAGAAGAAATTATACTCTCATATTGGTCGGCTTGAGTAAAGACTTATGGTTAAGAGATACGTTGGTGATATTGTAGTCTCAGGCGCTAAGTGACATTTTAAGAAGGTATTGATGCTTGTTCGGTTTATTGCTTATAAGGGAACTTAATAATATTAGTTTGTGAAAGTAATCTTACCGAGATTACAATCTTTGAAGCCTACTAGAGGTTTCTGCCTTGCACCAGTTAATCCAGATTCAACTTGAATGTGGACTTATTTTTTCTAGAACTTTCATTTGTTAAGTCCGATTTGTGGGATTTCACGTAAATGAATGTATCCGATTTTTAGCGACAGTAAGAAAGTCAATGATAAATGAATGATATGTGTGGAGTAAAGAATTCAGAAAAAATCAGAGTTCCAGATGGGAATTTAAACCACGACTTTCCAGACACTAGTCGGATGCTCTAGCCACTGAGCTACGGGGAATTACACGTCAGTTGTGGGCTGTCTTGACCATTGCATCGCGCAGTCAGATTTTGTCAAATAAACACTCGCATTAACTGCACCACGCAATCACGAATATCCTCTCTAAGAGAACTAGATAATTATGGAATTATATGTGGAGAGAAGAACTCAAAAAAAAGTTCTGAGTTCCCGATGGAAATTGAAACCACGACCTTCGAAAGTCAAAATCGTTTTCATTGTAAATTATCTTTTAAAATGTTGTCTAATTTGGTTAAAAAATCTACGCAATGGAATTCAAATTCTAAAGTACACAAGTTTGTCCCAGTAAGACACACGTTTACGACAATTTTCCTTACCGCAAGAACATATCCAACTTTGGTATTTCCGCAAAGGGTTCCTTCCTTCCCGTTTTCCAGTCTTTTCAAGTATCCTTTTCGTTAACAGTAATATTATTGTACACAACAATTTGTGAGCGCGTTGAAAATGAGGTAATTTTGGGATGATGTAGATGGTACGATGTAGCAACTTTTAGTAACTTTAATCTATGCTCGTTTGAAAATGTTAGCTCTCTCGCTTTAGACGTGAAACCCGTTCGGAACGACTCAAAGTTTTCGTCTTAGAAAGGTGCCCCCCTTGTAGACAGATTTAATTCTGAGGAAATTGACTAAAGGACATTTATTTAGATTCCAACTCTAGATATCCGTCAAGAGCGAGTTGGATTTAAATGAATTTCATGAAGTTGAAAGTGCTAAGCCATTTTAAGTGGCCAAACGAACATAGTCTCCTCACGTTTTGCTTACAGACCCGGAGCTGTTTATCTTTTAACTAGTTTGATCCAAGTTTTGAGGAAGCCCTTGTTTTGGCACCTCTGGTTGATTAATCCTTTTTTTTTTTTCATCGAGTTTTACTTTTGCTTATGCAGACTGAGGAGTTTTGTGGATTTAACCTACCTTCATTCGTTGAGTTTCTAGAAGATTGTACACTTTCCTAAAATCACTAGAAACGTTTACCCTAGCTCATGCCAAGATTTTACACTTAAAACTATTTGCATAATTAGTTATTATCAAACGCCAATAATGTCTTAAGGTGGGGTACAAAGATAATTTACCAGGGCCAAAATAATTAAGCTATTGGAAGCGGCCGTAAACTTCGTCCCATTAAACCGGTCTAAATTTAACTCGCTCTTGACCACAGATAGCAGATATTTGCTTTGAAGGCAATTGCCACGGAGTTACAGTTCAGTAGTTATCGCACTTCGGCATCAATGACGTAGAAGGCCCGAACTCGATTTTTTGTATTATATATTCGCCTGTCTGCCGTAAATAGCTCGTCGATATTGCCCCGTCACATTGCTCAGTTTCCGGAAATGTTATTCAAATATCTTTAAGTTTGTAATTCGTATTTGCTATTAAAGTCGATAGCGAGGTTTGCCGTTTTCAGTTAGCTCAGACCACGACCATCTCAAGACATGGATGCCAAACTCGTAGTTCTTGGAAAAGTCCTCAGATACTGCAATGAAAACAAGGCCTTGTCGTCCGTTCTGGTTTTCATCGCGGCGACGAACGTTTTAGCTTTGCTTTCGCCGGTTTTCGAGCCTCCTTGCGTTTCGTGCACTCTAACAAGGACTTTCTCAGAGTTTGGAGGGTGTTCTAACAATGCGGTCCCGTTTATGAAGGTAGGAGTTTGTTGATAATTTGAAGTGGTAATTTTGTTTTCGCGAAATCTCAAGTTCTTTTGCCGGTCGCCGCTAGCACACTCGTCATTTTTGGCGCGAAGACTGCGGCTACCTTTGGATCTCCAATGGCCGCCTTTACCATCAAGCATTCTTTCAAAATATTTTAACAACCAAGTGAATTTGCCTTCGTCGTATTGCATGTTAAGTGCCAAGTTTTTGGAAGTAAATATTCCTTTTTTTTTTTCGCTCAATGCTGCCGGTATTTACATTGACTGAGCTTATTTATGTATTTTCTTTTCTTTCCTTTTTTCTTCTCTGTTTTTGCTTCGCCATATATCACATGGTAATTGAGTAATCCTGCTCGTTAAACGTATCGTTATCGTGTTATACAAGCGCACGTGTAATAATATCGTTAAACGCGTCTTTCTTTTTCGCATCTTCATGGTCAATCGCCAGCCTAGAACAGGGGGGTTATACAAAATATTTTTCCTTTTTACTCTTTTATCGAGTTTCAGGCTTTCTACGATGCTTTTTTTAAATTATCAATCAACATCCTATTTTTTTTCCTGAAATAATCTAACACTGTTACAGCTTTATTTATAACGTGCACCGAGCTGTCTACCGTAGAAGAAAAAACTAGAGCTAATTTTCAATGGGTGCGAGAACAAAAATCATAACTCTAGCTCTATACGGTGATATAGTGACTGTCCTTTCTATTAATTCCAAATACTCATCTTCGTTGTAACTGCATAGGTGTGATCCCAAAAAAATGCCTCAGTATCAGTCGTCAGGAAAAAAAAAAATAGCAAAAAAGTGTATAAACAACCTATTGATTTTATTATTGACATTTAAAACACACTTCAAGTCATAATTGTTGCACGTGAAGCCGTATCGATTACATAATAGTTAAGTTCAGTGAGGTTATCAGTTTAATCCATACGTGCCGAGGAGAAAACACTTTGTTTAGCATATAATTCTTAAATTTCGATAAAATGACAAACTGCCCAATCAAGTTTCGTGAAATAGCATTCTAAAACGTTTTACATTTTTTAAAACATTATCAATAGTGTTTGCTCGACTGACTCCAGAAAAAATACTTTATGCATTAAAATTCGCCGCAAACCCAGAATTCATTACTAGGACAGGGCGAGGCTCGTTGTAAGATAAATTGTTAAATTGCTGTGTTACTTTTCTGGCGTATTTTCACTTTAATACTGCATGAAATACTTTATACACAATCTCAACACCGTTCATTCACAAAAATCGACCTTTTATGGTTTTGTTTTTTTCCCTAAAAACAATGAGTCAATATTTAGGTTTTGCACGTAAAATAATTCTTGTCCGGGAGAGAGGGCGTGGGTTTCTTTTGTACTTAAGTGTGAATTACTTAATATTGATTCCTTGTTTTTTTCGTAACATAAAAGTTATAAGTTATACGTTCATCTCGTTTGGGAAACGTCTTATGCAAATTAAAACAACGCGCCTTTTTTTTTCGAAAGGACCCTTATGACGTTTGAATGTCAATAACACCTAGGTTTAAAACTGTGAACTATTATGTTGTGGTTATAGTTTCAGAGTCGATAACGTCATTTCTCTTTACTTAAATTTTTGGGCCTTTGTTTCTGCGATATTGCTTGTTAGAATTTAACTCCATCATTCTTTGCAAGGATTAGTTTTAGAATATTTATCTGGCACTTTCCTGTGGGAACTAGCCTGCAGAATTAATTATTTTCTGAGCTCCAAATCAAGAGTGGTTTTTTAAAAACACGTGCTTTGTCGCATTGCAAAGGAGTGTTTCGTAAGCGGTTTTCTCATAATGCAAAGCCCGAGGAATTTTATTGCTTACTTTAGAGACTCGTTGCTCATTGAAAGCAAACATATTCAGCATATTTGGGATCAATTTATTCTTAGATTTAAATATAATTTATTTTTACGAGTCATAGTCTTCGAGGCATTTTTGCACTGTCGCAATCATGTCCATTGCTCCCATAGTCATTGAACGCATTCTCAGAACTAACTGCAGCTGTTCGCCTTAACGAATTCTCTGATTTTTAGCAACGGTAATTTACACCCAACAGATTATGCCGTAGTTTAAGAGTTCCAGCCGCACTTAGGGATGTTTACGTTGTGTTTGTGCTTTTAAACGCCGGATTACTCCACGACATCTAAATAGTTTTCGCCTTCTTTCACAGGCCGGGTCACCCCGCACACCAAGAAGTCCCAAGGCACAGAGAATGGAGGATTCCCCTTCGAGGGACATCTTTGGAAAACCGCCAGTAGCCCCAGTGAATGCTGAGCCTACACTGAATTCAAGCCCTGCGCATGCGCCGTTGAGTGGAGTTGATGGTGACATTAAACAAGCATTTGGTGACCGTTCTGCTGGTAGAAATTTGAGAGATGACTTGCTTATGGCTGCTGATAATGTCACAAGTGCTATGTCTTCACTCGTAAAGGAGCTTAACTCAGGTAAATATGTCCACGCGAGTCTTTTAAGTAAACGCTTTCTTATGCATGGAGGCAGCGTGACCGGGCAGTTAGAGCACTGGACTTGCACTCGGGAAGTCCCGAGTTTTTTCTATCCCTCTCTAGCTGAATTTTTTCCATGGCGGTCCAGAGTTGAAATCCTCGGCCACGCCTGTAATTAGCAACTGGTTCGTCTCTCACCAGTTGGAATTCTTAACCCTTTTGAGTTCAATTTAATCATTGTTTCAGTCACTGATTTGCTCAGCCCCACTTGCCTTACTCATTGCCGAGAGTAAATAATCTATTGTATGCGTTTTCAAATTAAACCTGGCTCGTTTGGACACGACCGAGGAGCTCTGAAGAACTCGTTAATGATACGTATTTATACGTTCTAACATCAAATAGGAAGAAGTCTGTTATCGGAATTCCTCCTCCCTTGGGAAATTTAGAAGGATCATGGTCGTTTCCATCGGTAAAAACGAGATCGATAACATAGTATGAACCATTTATTTATTTATTCATTTATTTACCTATTCATTTATTCTTGTCTTCAACAGAAGATGAAGACGATGGTGTAAATGACCGCAGTTATCTTTCAAATGGTAAAACAAATGACACAGATTTGGATGCGCTGGAACAACAAGTTAACCAGATTCGCCAGTCGCTAGAATCTCAAGAGGAGAGAGCTAAGACAGGTCTGTCAAACGGTGACGTCACAATGACAGGACCTTCAGAAAAGGTCATCAGCCACGGTCCGAGTAGAAACGGAAAAAACCCGAAGGGCCGTCGGGCAGGTTCGGATACGGACACTGACGACGATGACACTCTCAAGCGCCGAGGAGACAATAAGAGCTCTTCACGCACACAGATGACCGACGACGAGAGCTACATCCAAACAGACGATGACGAAGGCACACTCCGAACAGACGACGAAGATATGGAATGGCAAGAGGCAATCAAGCGATGGGTCAATCGTTAGACGCTCGAAGAGAATGAATAGATGGTCGTATATATATCAGAGATGATCTTAGATTATTTTTGTATTTGTCATTTGCAATTTTTAGTCAGGTCCTTGTTGGGGACTGGTGATTTACGGACAGCCGTGGCAATCGCGAAAAATAGTCCCGGTGAGGAGACGGTGATAACCACTAAGGACCAGTTATCATATCATTGAAGATTCGCTAACGAACTGCAATTAGTTCAATCATGAAACGTTCATTTATATAGTTTATCTACGGACAGAACAATATTGTTTGAATAGCAAGTTGCCCAGGTGAATTACCTTGTTACTACATGTATTTTCGGGGCATCTGAGATCAGGAGAAGAACAATTTAAGGCTCTAGTAAGCCGAATCGCTGCGCTTTTCATTGGCATTGGAGAGCTAACAGTATTTTCTTGTGGTGCTGTAGTCGCGTAGATAAGATTATTTTTGACCACGTTAGTAGTACGTCATTATCATGTGATTTTTGCTTTGAAGTGGTGCGCAAAAGAATTAAAGATGTTTTTCCTGGAGCAGTCCTCTTTCGTCAGTTATTGCAACCTTTCACGCATTGTTCATTGACCAATTAAGCATGAGGTCAAACTGAATGCATTGCTCAAGCTCATTTTTGCGTTCTTATGGACCAAAACGAAAAGTCGAGGTCAATAAAAACGCAAACAAGGAGGCCAATATCCATCCATCTTGAACGAAAAAGCTTGGTCAATTAAAGATTTGTCATAATCGCCATTTGCACTTTGCACATCTCCCATAGTACACCTTTTTTGTACCCCCCCCCCCCCCCGAAAACAATTAGCATAAGGACTGTTTTGAGACGACTAAGGGACCGGTCATTATTTATCGCCGGGAGGGCGGAGAATTTTGGGGGGGAATCACTTGATTTTTAGGAGAACGAAAGGGGGGATCAGTCGTAACTGAGAACCCAAAAGGGGAGATCACTGAAAACGTTCGAAGGATTCAGAGGGGGGACCACTCAAATTTGCCTAGAAAATGAAGACATCAAATATTATTAGGGGGGATCTTTCCAGTGAAGTAACATATAAAAGGGGGATCGGCTAAATTTCACCTTGTTTAGCCCCAAATCCTCCGCCCGCTCCCCACCCCCCCCCCACCCCCCCCTTCAGGCGATAAATAACAACCGGTCCCTTAAATACCCAGGAGGAAATTGGAAACAATGCTTATGCATATGGTGAATGGCTAAAAGAGGATATTACACGGTGGCGCGAAGATATGAATTTTGTTTAATAGTGGCAAAACATTATTTTACGAACGAGCGCAGCGAGTGAGTAAAATATTGTTTTTGCCAAGAGAAAATAACATTCATATCTTCAAGCCGCCGTGTAATGTTCTTTTTATTATATAGACAAAAAGACATCGATAAAATAATAGAGGGGAAATTACCGAAATTACGTCATCAATAAACTCACGTGTGAGAATATGGAAAATAAACCACTCGGGTCCCGGATGTAGTTTTTATGAATTTTACGCGTGGTATATTTTCCAGTAAAACACTCGTGTCTATATAATAAAACTTTTTCTTGTGCGACTAACGCGGTACTAACCCCGAAGTGGCAAGATGGGCGGCCCATGTTTGTTGGTGGTTCCTTTTTGCTTTCAAGAACTGTGCAAAAGTAGAAACAGAGACACTAATGGAAAGCTCCTTTATTTCTAGCCAGCTAGTACTATCTTGTAGTCTCTTTAAATTTTCTGCGCCTTTTAAGGGCCTAATGCTCTTTGATACCCAGACAACTATATTTGAAATCTCTACTCCTTCGGGCAAATAATCAGGTAACTTTCGATAAGGTCTTAGGGCCTGTTTACATGGAGGTGGGAAACCCTAGGTAGGTGAGGTAGCCTGCTTCGTTGGGGTAACCCGCCTGTCCATATAATCTCTGATTTTAATGTGATCACGTTTACATGTTAGGAGGGGTAACCCGCCATATATGGTTACCTCACCTGCCTGGGGTCCCCCACCCTTCATGTAAACAGGCCCTTAATTCCAGTCTCATCATTGTTGCGAAGCATCATTTCCTGACAAAAATTTCAACTCTCAAACAAGGCCAGTTGTCGCTGTCTTCGGGAAGAAACCTAACATATCTGGCTTCAACGTCGTTCTTAAGATCATTCTGTACCACGCTATCTCGATCTACGTTCCCTGTGAATACCTGCGATTTTAGACAAAACCGTGAGATGAGTTTAACTTAAACAACAACAAAATGTCCAGTTCCAAATTTGTACATCTCCCATAATACACCTTGTTTGCCCCAAAATATTTTTTGTTTTTGTGTTTCGTTTCTCCTGGGTATTTCAGTGGTCCCAAGAGAAATTGAAAACAATGCTTATGCAAAATTTGGCGGGGCAAACAAGATGTAAAATGGGCGAATTGCTTCTTTAACTTTTTATGTGGCTTCCCCAGCGGGGAAGGAGTGGGGAACTAGGTGGAGGGAGGAGGGGGAGGGTGGGGGAGGAGTTTTGGTGGGCTGTTACTTGATAAAGTTTTATACAGGGAGGATCCGCCCCAAGGTCCAACCCCTTACCCTTCATAAACCATTTTTGACAGAAAAAGTACCCCTGTGGTCCACTTTTTATTAACAACTGACCCATTTTACATACCTACAATAGTTTGCATCCCTTTTAACTGCTGTACATGCTTTGTCTTTTTAATATAAATAAATACTTTTGACAGCCATAAAATATCTCTGTTAGTCCCTTTGAGCTTTTTTACAGAGAGAATTGACAGGTTTCTGTACCCTTTCAACCGACCCCCTGCTTCAACTAGTGAAATGTCTACCCTTTCATATACCTGAAGTATATCCCTTTTGGAGCGGAGCCTCCTGGTATAGCCCATTCATTATAGGGGGTATCCCCGGGATCTCGGAGTACCCCCGGGATCTGGGAGTACCCCTGGGACTTGGGAGTACGCCCTGGATCTGGGAGTACCCCAGTGATCAGGGAGTAACCCAGGGATCTGGGAGTACCCGGGGATCTGGGAGTATCCCAGGGATCTGGGATGGCCGCCTTTTCTCGTTACTTAAGCTATCTATCACAAAAATGCTTCCCTACCCCCTCACCCTTAGTCTGAAATGTCATTACGTCTCTTCGCCCGACCACCCCACACTCCCCCTCCCGCCCCCTTGCCCCCCAACGGGTAGTCTCTCTCGCCTTGCTACCTGGTGGGGCGAAGAGACGGATGACAATTAAGACTTCCTCACCCTTATTCCACATTCTCGATTCTGAATTAGATTCTCACCTTGGGGCTGTTGCCATTTTCCATGTAGAAGTCGTAGCTGTCTCCATACATAGAAAACTGAAGTTTGTAAGAATTTGTCCAATAATCACCTATCCTTTGTCCTTGTGTGGCTACTCCGCAAACAAAATACATCTGACCCATATCAACTTGAAGATAGTCTGTCTTGTCATCTCGAGTACTCGCACACCACGCGCCATCTCCTCTCGTTTCTTCCAGTCGGCCAAAGAATGGAGATTCATCCTCATAGTAGTACGTACTCGCTTTCATTCTGTTATTTGGTATCGTGTTGACGTTACTCACCCCGAGTGCTTTGCATGCTGTAAAGGAACAACGAGCATTAGACCTAGCACCTGAGAAGTTAGACTACGATGAGTCCCTCATTTTCCCTCAGGGAAAGTAAAGCGAGCGAAACGCGAGCGCGAGTGAAATCGCCCCACTCAAGAAAGACGAGACACGGCGGGGAGGGAGAGGTTTATCACCCGCGCTCGCGTTTCCATCGTTCTAATGGCAGTCTACTGAGAAGTCGCCATAGACACCTTTGTTTTGGGGCATTAAAACGAGTTGACTTTTGACTTACAAGACCGCAAGGCGCAAGCTCTCCGGCAAGTGCTTTATATTTCAGTACATGACTTTGCCTCTTATTTGACATTCCGTGTTTGTTTCCGACTGTTTCTACCTATATTCTATCGGGGCGCAAGTTTAGATGGCAGTAAATTCTCTATAACCATGAATATGCATGTACTGACCGATAATATGCCTCTTTTCGGACACAAATTTAGGTAACATTAATAGATTCTCTGATGTTCTCACTGCATACACAATAGGGAGCTTTAGGAACGACGACGGCGACGGCAGCGAGAACGTTACAAAAGCAATGGGTTTAGACTGGCAAAACAACAACTTTGCACGTGCATCACACTTTTTTGTACATTTCTTTGTGGTCCCTGCACGACTACGACGTGAAAATGCCTAATTTCACGTTTTATGGAGGACGTAAACAAGCGACAACGAATTGTTCTTTCTTTTTCAAAACCTGAGTGTGGTCCCCAAGAAATTAGCTCCAGGGAGATTCTCTTACATTTGACATCGACAGCGCGAATTAATTTAAAAAGTGACGTTTTCGCTGCCGTCGCTGTCGTCAGTGCTAAAGCTCCCTAATTGGCCCGTGACGCAGCTCCTGACGCGAGATATAAGAAACTCCTTTTAAATTCTGTCTTGTGTTGGGCCTGCGCGCTGGTGGCATGATGCATTGCGGCCCTTGGTTAGAATTACTTGGTTCAGGCCAGTTCAACGGAGTTCAGTGGAAGTGATTTCAAAGATTCACTGTGGTTTCAACCGCCACCAGCCGCTTTTGAAGAGCTTATCTGTGACCCCACGTTTTGCCTTTTCTGTCTACCAATGTTTCACCGGTCCCTCCAAAGGTAATTTCTTCGTTATCGCTCGCTCTGCGTCTGGTTGGGTTCGTGTTCGTGTTTTATTGTTGGAATTTGTATCAACTTTTTTTTTCGTCTTGTACCCACCCTAGTTTCGCTTGTTTGCTCCGTTTGTTCACTTTCTGCCTTGTTTTTATCGAGTTGGTTTCTAGCTAGTCTTTGTCGGTTTCGGATATTTAGCGTTTACCCAACGGCACACCTTGCTCGGTGTTTGCTTGCTATTTCTGCCATTACTTTGCTGTTTATTTTCTTTTGTCGCTTACTTTTTGTTTGTTTATCGCCTTCTTGCGCATTTGGAACTGGCTCATTAGTGCCATTGTTTCCTACCCGCCTATTTGCGTGCTGTATTATGGGCGTTGTTCATATGCATGTTTCTTTTGTGTGCTATTGTTTTTCAAGGGTGGATATGCGCTTACACAACTCGGAGCGAATAGGGCTACCGAGTGGACGAGTCTGTTTTGTGAGCTCTACTTTAGTGGCCCGGGAAGTCTGCAGGGTATAGTAGCAGACGGCCCTAGAATCCAGCGGCCTGGAAAGCCATAACAACAAGTGTGTTCAATTGATTGCTGGGTATCGGCCTGCATTTTTATGGACCTCGACTTTGTCTGCGCCCATACAAAAAGATACTGCCAAAATTCAGCTTGAGCACTGAGGGGCCCCAATAGGTTTTTCGGGATCTGGGATTTCCTTTATGTAAAACTCGGGATTCGGGATTTTAAGGCTAAATGGCCGCGAGAGTCGGGATAAAAGTACGCGGGAGGTGGGATGCCAAAAATAACCATCGGGATTACGCGATGGTATGAAATTTTGGGTCGGGACTACGGGATTGAAGAACCCTATTGAGGACACTCACCACTGCACGCCTGGTCAATCATTGCTAAGTACCGTATTTATTCGATTAACCGCCCTGGGCGCTTATGAAATTTTTGGACCTTGAGAGTAGGCGCTTATTCGAGGTGGGCGCCTATTAAATTTTCACCATTTTCATTACTGTATATTTTGCAACAAAACAGTAAATGGTAATAACAAAACGCAACGAGAAGATGTAACAAAGCAGGGTTTCTGCGAAAAACTCTGAAGAAAAATCCGTCTTCGGGGAAGTCTTTTATTAGTACGTATTCCTTTTTTTGCGGGGTGGTAGGGGAAAGGGGTCGGCGCTTATTGAGTTTGAGTGGGAGCGGGAGGGAGGTGGGGTGGGGTGGGGGTGAGCGTTTATTAACTTTTTCTGCCTTTAGGAAGGGCGCTAGTGCGAGGTTGGGCGCTTATTCGAATAAATACGATATATTCAGTTTACAGACCACATCCTTTGTCCTCCAATAATCTTCTTAGAGCCTTGCATTGTTCTCCATGGTCAGCGATCTTATCTTCTTCCTGACCAGTTGCAAACCAATGTTGGATCAACTCTGTGAAAATAATAATAATAATAATAATAATAATAATAATAATAATGATAATAATAATTATAATAATAATAATAATAATTTTTTTTTTTTGTTATTTACCCTCGCCAGCACAGTCAAAGCCCGTTAAATATGGACGCTGAAGGGGCCATAAAAACAACCTCGTCCCCAGGGCTTTTCCTTAAAAAAATTTTTAAGGGAAAAGCCCTGGGGACGAAGTTGCCTTAAAAAGGGTCCGTATTAACTGGGGGTGTCCGTATTAAGCGGATCATGTTATCAAAGTAAAAAAGCACCTTTTATTTAAGCAAAATACTTAAGTAATAAAACAGGACATAAGCATTGTCAAATTAAATATCTCTCACATTCACAAAGCCGTCATTCCACGGCTTAATTCCACATAAAGCTTTAAAAGTCACTCATCTATCTATTATTTTATCAAAACCGTTCTCTGAATAAATCGTTTGATGCCACAATATGTCTGAAATAATTGACGTCTACAAATCATCTCATCCCATACGGTGTACTTGGCTGTGGGGTCATCGACATGCTGTGATCAATTGAAGGTTTTTTAACCTTCACTGAAAAAGGAAAGGTCTTTTACCCCGGGGGAGGACTCCCATATGAAACAGACGGGGATGCTCGTCGGAAATTTTGAATTTAACCCCTAAAGGAGACCATCTAGGCGTGCCTCAAGCTTTTTGTGACCCCTAAAGGAGACCAATCTGGGCGTGGCTTAAGCAAATTTTGACCCCTAAAAGAGATCGCTTAAAAACACACTAATACGACATGCAATGAGTTTTAATGATATAAAGACATAATCATCCAATGCTTTTATCTAAAAGTAGTTTTTAAAAGCATTGTCATAAATCCCAAGTTCTTCGCGGAACCCTAAACGAGACCTTGGCAGCTTAAAATATTGGCGCTTTGCCCGGAACACCCTAAGCGAGACCAAAATCCAATCTTTTACACAGTTGATAATGAAGTTCCCGCGTTAAAGTTGTTGGCTTTCTATGAAAATCTGTTGATTGGGCAAGATGTAGGTGTCCGTTGTCCGTATTAACGGATGTCCGTATTAAACGGGTTGAATTTAGAGAAAGTGTAAGGGCTTTCCCGAGGGACAAAGCTAACTGTCCGTAAAAACGAGGTGTCCTTATCAAGCGGGTGTCCGTTAAGCGGGACTTGACTGTATTTATACAATAGCACTAATGCTAGTGGGGCCGAGGAAATTCCTGAAACAAATAAATTATCAAACATGAACGGGTTAAGAATCTCAACTGGCCGGAGGCAGACCAGCTGGCTATTTACAAGCGTGGTCGAGGATTTGAACTCGGGACTACCGAGAACAAATCCAGCTAGCGGTCAAGGCGGGACCTGAACTCGGGGCCTCCGAATTGCAAGTCCAGCGGAGCTCTAACCACTCGGCCACAATGTCTCCACAAGAATGAAAGGAGATATCTCTGAGAAAACGTCTTCACAATTAAAATTATACTTGTGTTAACTCAATAGGAAATTAAGGCGAAAATACATGTAATCCAAACTGTTAAATGAACTGGCTTCGTTTGTTGAAAAGTTGTAGCTTTACTACAACCTACCAAGTTGTATGCATGCGTGGATATTTCTCACTGCCTCTGCTTGGTGCTTTCATGAAACACAATGAGGCCATAAGCTTTAATTCTGCGATGAGAAACTGGAATTCCTTGGGACTAACAGAATGATAAATTGTACAAAGTCTTAATGTTATCCACTTGACTTGAACACAAAGAACAAAGTTGGACAACTGAGATAAGGTCGAAAAAACTATTTCTTTGGCCTTTGTTCATAAGTATCCTGCTTGGCAGGCATTTGAACGTTGGAGGAAAAAGGCGAACTAATAACTAAGTAAATCTTAGTGTAAAGAAAACGTTTCGCGCGTTATCGTCTCTTTCCCTTACTTAAAACGCCTGCCTCGCTAAATTTTTGCCTGTCCTGGAGATAAGATTACCTTTGCGTCTGTCGAGTAATTTCCAACTTATTGCATAGGGTGAGAAAATGAGTACAGATATCATCACTGTCCTAAAGGCCTGCATCCTCTACACTGCAGAACAGAAGAATAAAGAAAGAACAGTGAAAGAAGTTACTCAGTTTCTAGTTAATCTTATGTAGTGGCCCTGGGGGTAAAAGTTGAATATCAGTCAAAAGCGGTAACTGCGAAAAGATAATTTAGAAGTTTTTTCTAACAATCTTACCTTAAAGTTTTGTAAACATAAATATAAAAGGTGAAGGTGTCTGGCTTTGCCTGCCTGGCAGGCATTAGATGCATGGCCGAACGCTACATTGTATTAAATATCTGATTTTCTATCACCGATTTTTATACAAATGAGGAAAATTGGAGGAGGAACAAGGGGAATACACAAAGAAAAATAGTAACCGACTGATTCTGAATAATGTCAAAATAGGGCGAACAAAAGAGACAAAAGTAATGGCGTCGTTGCTAAGGAAATTCTGATTCTTCTAAAACTTCTTTTCATTTGTTTTAGTTTTCACACCAAAGTGTGTTTGGAGGTCTATTTGGTTTGTTTATTACGACTGATAAGATTTATACCACAAATAAGTATATCACTTCACAAAAAGGGCATATGATGAGGGGATGTTAAAAGCATTGGCAAAGAAAAGTGAGAGCTTAGATTTGTCCAGGGTAAAACTGGCTTGAGACCTTTTGTGAATGACAATAAAACAGTATTTCCAATTCATTACACTGGGCTTTTTAGATTTGAACCGAAAGCTGATATCAGTTTATGTTTCATTACTGCGATTCATTTTTTTCAATTCCGTTTTGTAGGCAGACTTCGGCATATACAGACCACAACAAGATGCTACGGAAGAGCTTGTCCACTTATATCTAAAATGTTTTTTTTTGTGTTACGTTTTCTAAAAAAGGTTGTTTTTTTCCTTAAGGAAAGGGAAATCAAGCATTCAGCAAGGCCGTTGATAGAGTCAAACGGGAAATTGTTAACGCCAGGCGACATTACCAAAAAAGTCACAGATTTTACAAAAGGTAAAGTTATTAGACATGATAGAATATAGCTCTTTCCCTGTTGGCTATGAATATTTTACAATACAAAGTGGAAGATGAAGAAAAAGGTGTCAAGAGCTAATCATAAACTTACCGCTTCTAGTCCTTTACCTTGTTAACACTTTCAAGAAGGAGAATTATGATCAAAATGAATTTCCCTTTATTTTATGAGTTTTATTAAATGCAAAGATGCGAATTAAAGTATTATTCGCAAACAGGTGTTAGCCAATCAAATCACGCATATAGCTTTTCGAATTCTTGCATGTAAAACAAGTTATAAGGTGTCACATTTCACTCAGCATAAAAGCCATCTATCAAGGTCCGAAAAAAAAGAAGAGGGGGGGTGGGGGGGGGGGGGGCGGGCGTGGGGCGTCAGTGACAGGAGCATTGGAGCCCTAAAGATTTTGTCGCGGAGCCCGGAGACCCATTGATTCGGTGCTTGGAGCCCTACCGTTATTTTACTGCGGAGCCTGGAGCCCTCGAAAAGTTTGCTGCAAAGCCCCGAGTCCCAAATACTAGCATTCAAACACGCTAGCACACCTGAGTATAGCGGTTCTTTGCTTGTTGATCATGCGCTGGTAATCAACATGAAGGTAGTGAAAAGCTAGTAAAATAAACTGAGACTTATTCGAATTTATTTTTTCATTGTCATGATGTTATTTCTTTTGTGTTCTGGGCGTGTAAAGTTTTATAAAAGTCTATGGGATCATGTGTATTTAAGGCATCTGTCGGACGTCCGAGTTCGGTCGACGTATCGGCGGAGAGTCGACCGAGTGTCGGTCGATAGTGTCGACAGATGCCTTAAAGACACATGGAAAAACGACCTGACGAGCTCCACAAAACACCTATTGGACTGTTAGACAGTGTCTTAAGTGTCAGATACATGTATTTGTGTTTTAAAAAAGGTAGTTGTTCTTCATCGTGGTGAATTATAATTAATAACAAAGTGGCGTCAGTTTTCTCACGATGTGGTCACTTTGATAAAGATCGCAACATTTTTACTGTCCACTGCTAGTCTCCATCGGGCAGATCAGGCGAAGGGGTCGACTTGCTACTCCTCATCTACAAAGCACAATGCTCCACCCATTTGATTGGATGGTTTCTACAGCTGCGATTGATAAATTTCGATCCTCACTTCGTAAATATAGATTTTTCGGCTTTTTGCGTGGGCTCATTGGATTCCCGGACGTCTTTGCTTCCGTCTCTGCCTTCTGCAATTGGCAAAACGGTTTGTCACGAGAATGAAGTATTAAACCGACGCGACTTTCGGATCTGGGGCCCGTTTTTCGAAAGTCCCGGTAACTTTTCGGGTCCGGAAAGCTGAATTATGATTGCCAGGTTTGCATTCAAGATCAAATTTTAAATAATTTTGAAATTGATGAAATGAAACTATCAGTTAACGAAGCAAAATTGACTTGTTTGTGAGCTAAGTTATCGGGCCTTTCGAGAAACGGGGCCGTGGCCCTGCCCGATGGTGGTATGGAAAAAACTGCGTTTTAACACATTCTCCCTTGAACCGCCCGAATAACCGTCTGTGTGGATTCACATCCCTTTTAGCGCTTGTGACGTCATCAGTTTTAACGGTCACAAGGACAACTTTATCTGCTAACTTATACAGAGTGAAGAGATCTTTCAAACCATACCAGAATGAGTACGATTCAGTCAAGAAGGCCGGAGAAATAGCCAAAAAACATGTAACGTTGACCCAAAATGCCCATGAAACATGATCTTTTTCCGCTACGCTCTTATCTCTATTATTCTAAGAGCTACCCGAGAAACGTTTCCCACCAAAATGAAGCTTACTACACTCTTTTTTGCCACAAGAATATATTTTATAAGAATATCGAGCCTGAAATTTGCGAAATTTTAAGAATATTTTAAGAATAAACCCCAGGCTGAGGTTTTGAAAAGGATATAATTTTTTGTGTTTAAAAACTGTAAATACAATACAATTGTATGTTTTCAACTTATTCCATTCTGTAAACGGCAAAACTTGCCAACAAGACCAAAAAACCTGCACTAACGATAATTGATACCCCAATATATTCTAAAACGAAAATGTCATAAGCTATAATTTAAGAATAATTATACAAGAACATTTTCAACCTAAAATCGGCAGAAAAATAAGAATATTTAGCCTGGGCCGGAAAAAACAACATTATTTAAAAAAAAAGGAGTCTAAATGCCCAGCAAAAGAAAAAACGTGACAAGAAAAGCGAAATTTTGCTTTTTCTCATGTCCAAACTTCGGAAGCAAATATGCATCTAGATCAGAAGGCCGCGAAGTATATGACCTGTAAACGAATTTGTGGCTCGAACCACAGTAGCTTCAAAATTAAACGCGTTTCCCCGGGCCAAGGGCGCGTTTTCCCGCAAAATTCCTAGGTGCAAATGGGTTAACCTTCGAAATTTGAAACGCCATTGCATGTCATTGACGGAATGTGTCAAAAGTATTTTTGATACAGTGAAACCTTGTTACTTTTGCGATTTGTTCAAAATTTCCGGACTTCTCGAAGCCCTTCTTGACCTTTTCTCTTTCTAAGTGTAGTATTTTGTTAAATTTGTTAATCTTGCTATTTCTGCTACATTTGTTAATCAATCTTTTCACTTAGCAAGGAAAATTCCCGTTACTTTTGCGATTTTTGCGACATTTGCGGACTTCACAAAGCCCTTCTTGGCCTTTTCTCTTTGTAAAAGTAGAATTTTTAAAAATTTGTTATTCCTGCTATTTTTGCCATATTTGTTACTCAATCTTTTCACATACCAAGAAAAATTCTTTTTACTTTTGCGATTTTTGTGACATTTGCTGTTCTTCTATACTTTTCTGATAGCAGTTTTCTTTAAATCTTTTTTGCTAAAATTGCGAAAACAATTTGCTAAATTTGCCAATTTTTGCTCACAAGATCGATCCTGGACATAAGTGATTAAGCGGACACCCTCGGGGAATGCTGTAGTGTTCACTTATATTAATACAGGGTGTCCGCCTTATACAGGTTATACAGATAACGTCATATGAGGTGTCAAATGCCATTTAAATGAACAGTGGAAACGTTTAGAATACTACCAGAGACTATGACGATATAAGTTTGCATTAATTTCTTTATGAAAGTGGACCAGTTGATCATAGTACCATAAACATAGATTCCAACTAAAATTTGAAGAAATCAGATGAGTAAAACAAGCTCTCAACAAACAAAACGAAATAGAAAACAATAGTGTACTGTGAAAGTAATCAAACAAGTTAGTCAAGTCTAAAATGTAAAATCGAAAAATTTGTGAGTGGCCATATTTCGCATTTCCAGTGTCTGGCATGTTGGGTGGTAGAATTTAAGTACAAGTGTCCGTTTAATACAGATTGGCAACAATAGAAAAGACCATTTCAGGTCCTTTTTAGGTGTCCGCGTCCGCTTAATAGAGGTGTCTGCTTAATAAAGGTTTCATTTAAAGTAAATAAGGGAAATAAATTTGGGGACTTCGGCTACTGTCCGCTTAATAGAAGGTGTCCGCTTAATACGGTGTCGATGGTTTTCACAGTGATATCATCAAATTGTAAAGTCAAAATAGCGAGGTTTTACGAATTGTTATGCACACTAGGTTGAAGATAAACAAAAAATGAATCTTTGTACAAGTTTCCAATCCCATAGCATGTTTCATTTCGAAAATACAGCAATTTGAATTTCCGAGTTTTCACAGTGCGTGACACCAAAATAGGAATGCTGTCTCGTTGAAAAAAAGTCTCTCCTCTTGATTTTCAGCAGTATAACCATTTCAATTATTAGAAGGTATGTTTATGCGCACATATGCGAGTTCTCGAGTGAAAAGAAAGAGCTCTTATAGGAAAAGTGAACTCCAGATGTTTTTGTTGATTTCCGGCAGCCATACTGGTCCACCAAAACTGTACACCAATATGGCGTCCGGCCATACAAGGCTCTACAAAGGTACGTGAAACGTTTCGGCAAATAACTCAGAAACTGGGCCAAAAAGACCTGACTTGGACATTGTTTATATATTAGTCTCTTATAACATTTCATCTCAGCTTGGCTTCTTCCACTGTACGGTTTCCAATTTATTTTTTTGTTGTGTGACAGCGAAAACTATCTATAAAAGGTATCGAAAGATGATTCTGGATAACTGTAATTTCTGTAAACTGCCAGTAGAGTAGGGATAAACTGTGAACAGCGTTTAAAAATAAAATAAGTTGTTTTTTATTTATTCTATGATCCACCAGGATTTGATTTTGAATAAAATAATAATAACAAAACTGGAGCCTGGAGTCCTTGATGAAATTAAGTTTCTCCTCGCTCCTCGCCCTTTGTGGACATTTCCCAACCTTTTTGTATCGTTAAACAGCTTTATTATAGTTTTCTGCAATCGCGTGGAGTGTTGCGTGTGCGATTGCTTACGTTTTGCCTCACTTTGACGCCCTAACTCGCGTGGTGATTCGCGTGTCCTCGGCGTTCATTTTTCAAACGTTTTCTGAGGTCTGCTATTTGTCTTTCTAACGCTTGCATATTTCAAGAATTTTCTGAAGGTCTACTATCGATCTGTGTTTATTGAATCTTCCAAAGTTGTCTTTTGAAATTGTCCGCGACTGCTGGCGGATGCATCAATAAAACCGGGTTGTTTGGCTCGACGGCCGTTGTGCCACAAAGTAACCACGAAGTGAAGCTTGGCGGCGCCATTTCATCATGACTTACGATATTTTCGTCACCGGACAAACGAATATTTTAGCTCTATGTTATTTATTCGGAAAAATTTATAAACCAGCCTACAGTAGCGCCACACTCAAATCACTCAACAAATCAACACACTCGACCAGCTACTGAAAAGGTTATTGACGTAAGCACACACCATTCCACTAAAGGCTTTGATGATTCCCTTGAAACGTGTAAGTGAACCAGTGTCCAAACACAATTCATTGTGCTCCAGCGCTCACCACAAAAAATGTGGTCTTGGATCTTGGGTCTTAAATATCAACACAAGTTAAGGAGACTTGCCAGCCCGGGGGGACGGGGGGGAGGGGTACTCCCATATATGGGCCATATAGGTACGTGCCGCGGAATAGGGTATAGTTTTTGAGGTTCTCGGTCCTTAAATAGGGTATCTTTTTTTACCCTTTTGTTTCTGTGTCCCTGGTGTGGTCCTTAGGTAGGGTAGCTTAATTGTATTATCTAATACTGGAGTGTGAAAACGCCCACCTAAACGAACGGGTTTTTTTTTTTTCAAATTGATGTATCCGTTTAAGTATTAACAAAATGATTTTGCAACAAAGGTTTAATAGCTGTTAAGCGGGTAAATACACGTAACACCTCTTCAAGCCAAATGTTTGTTTTTTCCTTGAATAGGGTGTCAGTTTTCGGCTTTGGGCCTTAAAAAGAGTATCAGTTTTCGCTTTCTTAGTCCTTAGGGTTAGGGTTCACGAACTTGAGCTTGCCAGTAACGGTTTCATTTAATTTTAGTCCACTAACAAAAGAAAAAGAAACCCTGATTAGGAGCTAATCAGGTCTTCGAACAACTGCGCCCTGTAGAACATCTATTGCACGTTCTATATACCGTAAACTGCCGCATATCCCTGGGCAACCTACATGCAAACCAAAAATTATATCCGATTATAAGCCCATCCGGATATAAGCCCCCCCCCCCCCCCCCCAAGTTTTTCTTATTTTATAAATACGAGAAGCTTCTCTGTTGTGAACTAGACATTAAAACTTTAACTAATGACGGCGGGGATGAGCTCTGAACTTCCGTTTTGTTGGGTTCCAGTTACGTTAGTGTTGTTACAGTTTTGATTTTGTTTTGAAATTTAACTGAATTCGATTTACTGCTGCCTTTTTAAGGCTTCAATTGTAAGATTAATAAATTTAAATCATACGTCGATCAACAGTGCTGTTGCTCATTTCGAAACGTTTTTTTTTCGTCCGCTTATAAGCCCATCCGGATATAAGCCCCCCCGTTTATAAGCCCACCCAAAAGCCCTTACGAACTTGTATAAGCCCACTGGGCTTATAAGCTGCAGTTTACGGTATTTACCCGTTTTTAGTGTCGTCACGCAACGCTCCTCTTCACTCCCCATTTTCAGCAGCCGTTAGTGGGGAGGAGCGTTGCGTGACGACACTAAAAACCGCTGTGTAGCAGTATTACAAGCTCGACGCACTCTGGTCAGTTTACTGTCTCCTCAAATTACAAGAACTTGAGACGAACCATACAAAACAGGAGCGGGGAGCGGGAATTTTGATGGCGAGCGGGAGCGGGATTTCCTATTTTTATGAGCTTGGGATGTGGGAAACGTAAGGAAAAGTAGCGGGAAACGGGAATTTAGTTTTGTCCTGACCACAACGCGTTGACTGTCAAAAATGGCTCTTTTGCATGTTTGCAGTCCGCCTTTGAGGTTAAGGTATGACAGCTATGAGTATCTAAGAAAGTGAAGCTTATCACCTTTCTCCGGTATTTCTATTTTCATCGTTTTCGTCAGTGTCCAAATCTCAGAGGTTGGAACTCCCATTCATTTTCAATAAAAGTCCTGCAGGTCTTGTCTTGAGAGACTTCAACGAGTACAGCTGCTGTTTTTTTTTTTTAAAGTGTTATGCAACCAAGCAAGATTTGTTTAAGCTAGGGTGGCGTATAGTTGTTAAGCACTAGCAGCAGAATTTGTCAAACAATGTTCTCAAGGCACTGTACTTTGAGGATTGGCCCTCTTATCTTAGGTTGAACAATCGTAACGCCACAAGGACACTACGGATCTGATTTAGTCACGTTATGCTGCAGGCCCCATTAGAATCAGGGACCTTCCAAGACAGCACTGCCAGCGTTCTCGATGCGTTAACACACCCTACAATGATGATCAGCAACTCCACAGATTTTAGTTATTTCAAGAATCAGTCGACAAAGCACGTTAAAACTAAGGCAAGAGCAAGGCTGCTTCCTTAGTTACTTTTATTATAGCATTTTACGTGGAACGACCCTAAGTTCTTTGTTTTGTCATCATTTTATTGATCACGATAATTTTACTGAGGTTAGTTATAGTGTTGTGGTTAGCTTTAGGTGAACAGCCATATTTCTAGTTTATAGATCTCCTGTTAGAATTGCTACAAGTCGACCTCTTGGCGAGCGGAGCGAGCCTTGTTTACCCGAGAAGAGGCCGACCGCGATCGACGAAGTCGCGAGAGGTCGACTGGTCTTGCTTGATGGGTTTTCATTTGCATTTCGCGCCAAAAATGGGGAGTGGCGTGACTCGCATTTGGGGTTTCGGGTTTCATTTGCAAGTCCTTGACTTCAGTGGCAGAATGTGCTGATTCCACTCCGACTAAATCTATTGAACGTGTGTGTGTATCTCCATCATCGAAGGAGCAAATTTGTTTACTTTGTGCGAAAGTTGTCTCTAACAATGATTTTAGGCGAAAGTTGACGAGCTCAGGGGGCCGGAAAAACAAAAACTTGTTTCAATCTCGAGTCAATACTGGTAAAGGAGATTTCACAACCAAGGAATCCTTAACATCCGCACACATTTTTAAACCTACAGAGACTTTTCAATACACGTATTTCTCTTTCTGTAACCCTCACGGGGTCAGAAAAGGTCTCATAAAGCGCGAAGCCATTAGACTCCTGAGAACTAACTCCTCAGCTAAATCCTTCTATGAAAACAACTTCAAAAAACGCCTTCGCGCTAGAGGTTACTCTCACAATCTCAGAGAAAAAATCACCTCTGAGGTTAAATTTACCGAACGGAAGTCAGCTTTACAAAAGAACAATGAAGTGCGAAAAAAAATTCTGCCTTTCGTTACCACATACCATCCTGCTTTGCAGAACCCTAAAAACATTTTAATGAGCAAATGGCACTTAATTCAAGATCAACCACTACTGAGAGCAATATACAACGAGCCTCCCATCATTCCATATAAAAGAGCAAAATCGCTGGGAGATATCCTGGTTAGAGCAAAACTATAAGGTCACGTATCACACTATCACGAGCTCGACCTCAAGTCACGTTTCAATGCGCTTACTACTTGTGAGTGACAGCTTTATCCCCAAGGGTCCTTGGGAGCTACTCTGATTGGTCCAAGCGCACCGACCCGTTTTTGGGTGGGTAAAATTGGCGCCTTCGTCCCGCGCCATATGAAATCCGACGAAGGACTTTAGGAAAGTCTACTGCTACCTGTACGCCTAACAAACATATCGAACGCACTCTCCTAAGCTCCGATTACTCCTAGATATAGATCGTTTTCACTGTCACGCAACAAAAGATTAAATTGGAAACCGTCCAGTAGAAGAAGCCAAGAAAATGACATACTATAAAAGACTAATATATAAACAATTTGTGCAAGTCTCAGGTCTTTGTGGTTCACAGTTTCTGAGTTATTTGCCGAAACGTTTCACGCACCTCTGTAGAGCTTTGTATGGAGACGCCATATTGGTGCACCGTTCTGGTGCACCAATATGGCCGCCGGAAATCAACAAAAACATCGGGAGTTCACTTTTTCTATAAAAGCTCTTTATTTTCACTCGAGGACTAGCATACGTATGCATAAACATGGCTTCTAATACTTGAAGTGGTTATACTGTTGAAAATCAAGAGGAGAGACATTTTTTCAACGAGACAGCATTCCTATTTTGTGAAAACTCGGAAGTTCAAATTGCTGTATTTCCGAAATGAAACATGCTACGGAAAGGGAAACTTGTACAAAGATTTACTTTTTGTTTATCTTCAACCTAGTGTAAACAAGAATTCGTAAAACCTGGCTATTTTGACTTTACAATTTCATGACGTCACAGTGAAAACCATCTATACACGTTATACTGGCTGCTATGTTGACGAGCTGTCAATTTACATATGAACAGCGGGTGGAGAGAAGCGACGACCGGAAATACGTCTGTGTCCGCAGGCTAAATATCAAGGGGCGTTTTTCCGATTCGTGGGGTTTGCGAGCAAGTGTTTCCTTTTTTCCCTTTCCCCTCCATTTTCTTTTTCGCTCTCGCTCCAACTTTTGCGCAATAACTTGCTTTGCCTGTTTACACACCCCCTATATAAAAAATAAAAACAGCGGGGGATTTATTGACCGTCAGTGCAAGGGGGTAGGGATGGGGGAAGAAGAAAATAGAAGCGCCCGCCGATTATTGAAACGAACGAAAGGAAAAATAAAACAACGTCTGTGTACAGACGTACTGATATACATTTCTTTATCATTAAAACTATATATGCGCCATATAGTGAGTGCTGAATCTAAGTCTTTGTTTAATTATGGAATCAGGACTGAAAAGATATTTCGGCCGACGCAACCATGGACATTTCGAGGGGCCGGAAATCAGAAAAAATCCGGACAGCGATGTGGGCTTGGGTTTGGGATAGCAGAAATAAGGGTCCAGTTGCCGGTAGGAATTCAGACATCAGAAATGAAACTCCTGGGCCGCTGGTAAGAAATGAATCCGGAGATCGTAATTTAGATTTCGAACCCGAGATTAAGGTCTATTTTCGGGGACGCAGAAACCCGACACCCGATGGCTAAATCACTTCCGACCCCGTGAATTGAATTTCGATCCCGGTATTAAGTCTGTTTACGGGTCCGTTATTGGTAAGTAAAGAAACCGACCCCGCTTACTCATTTCCGGCCCCGTGAATTGTATTTCCGAGGTCAGAAATACCCCAGAATAATTTTGAACGGTTTTTTAAACCATAATACCACGCTACGCGGGCTAAGTTCGTGCTAACGAAACTTCGCGATCATTTAGAGGATAGAGGAGAGTAGGAGGTGAGGGCTGAGGGGTGAGGGGTGAGGGGTGAGGGATTAGACCTGCCGGAAATTTCGCTCGTGTTCTCGATAGTCTGAAATGTCATACGTCCCCACGTGGAGACGTATGACAATTCAGCCTAAATTCTCGAATGATATTACACGAGGTTTTCTCACTGGCGTGCTGTGGTGAAGTCGACGTTTGATGGTAAAATGGCAAAAATAACTGTGAATCCTTCTCTGAAAACGATTATGGATCAAAATGTTGATATATTTGTGAGTAACCTTCCTTCATATCAAGATATTACTTTTCGAGCTCAAACCATCGATGACAGCGAGACAGTGTTTGAATCATTCGCTTACTACAGAGCCGACGAGAACGGAGAAGTATCGTTGGTTTCTCAGCCCTCGCTTGGAGGATCGTATACCGGTGTGGAACCCATGGGCTTATTTTGGAGCATGGAACCCGTGGAAGGAACTGACCGAGACGATATGCTGAGAAAGCGAGATGTTACAAAACCCCTGAAAGTTTCCTTAGATGTCTACAGCGGTGTACGTATTGGTGGGAACAATTCTATGTCGCTTGAAGAAAATAACAAACTGGCGAGCGTGACACTACTACGAAGTTACATGAGCGATAGAGTGACCCGACACGTTGTAGAGAGTGGTGGATTTTATGGCACTTTCTTCATTCCCTCGGGAGATGGACTCTTCCCAGGTATAGTGCACCTTTTCAACTGCGAATAAATAGACTATAAAGAATATTCTGAAAGCAGACAAATTTGGACCCCTTAGGGACTGGTCAAAAAGTATGGGGGGGGGGGGGGGGGGTGGTGGGCCGGAGCATTTGGAAATGTGGTTGGTAAAAAACACATGACCCACCCCCTCCCTTCGGCACAAAAATGATTGACCCACCCCTAAAGCAAGGTTGGAAATTGCATGACCCACCCCCTAGTTAAAACATGGATGTTCGGTTTCCTCTTAATAATCCAATAAAACCTTGTTCTGTGCTTGACAAAATTTGTTGATACACTGCTACAACCGATATCAAAATCACAGAAATCATACCTTTCACTGAAAAGACGAATGTGAAAAACCGAACATTTCTTGTTTCAATGGACGTTATGAGTCTTGACAAATATACAGCAAAACGAGGGTATATTAAAATTATCTGTCACAAAGCATATGAAAATTTCAACAAAGACAACCCATTCCTACACATTACTTGCCGGAAATGCTTAGATTAATCCTCAGAGAAAATTTCTTCCACTTCAGTGGAAAGCACTACGTACAAAACCATGGAACTGCAATGGCACAAAGACAGCAGTTTTGATTCCTTTGCCAATGTTTTCATGACATATATTGAAACAACGACTCTATGCAAAACTGTCTTTAGAACAACAGTTTGGAATTGCCACATACACGATATCTTTTCCCTATGGGACATGACTAAACCAGACATCGAAGCCTTCATTGAAGAAGCAAGCTTACATCACCCAACAATTGAATTCACGGCCGAAACATTTGACACTGAGACTGCGTTTTGAGACACAGTTGTATACAAAGGCGCAAGATTCAAGGAAAAATCTATCCTTGATACAAAGACACATTTTAAACAAACGGAAAGCTTCTTGCACACACATTTCACCTCGTGTCACCCTCCAAATGTTAAAAAAAGAATTTGTTAAAGGAGAAGCCTTATGAATCCTACGAAAAAACTCCTCAGAAACAACCTTTGAGGAAAATAATTCAAATTAAAAAAACAAAAAAAAAAAACGCTTGACGGACGGAGGCTACCCACAATCTTTCAGGGGCACCCAACGTCAATTTTCGGCAAATATCTGTTCAAAAGACGATTTGAGATCTAGAATTTTCGGAACATTTGTTGTAAAACTTCTTGCTTGTCTGCCCCTCCTAGGATTTTCGAACATCTAAAAAAACGGTATAATTGCTCATTTTTAACGGATTTTTACCCTAAAAAGGTCACCTAGAATTTTCGGGAGCCTTTTTTGTGGCTGAAATTTTCGAAAAAGTAAGTTTTGATCCCTATAATTTTCGTATCACTAGACTTTCAGCTAGGAGATCCGAACAGATGGAAAATTTTTAGGGGATAAAAATATGCCTATATATCTACTGTTTAAATTGGTTTTGAACTATATTCTCGTTGGGTGCCCCCTATCTTTGATAGAAAACCTACTATCAGAAAAAAAATTCACAATTTGACCAGTCCCTTAAGACTTTTCTTACATAAACCCTTCGGAAGTAATTTTTCAAAGGAAAAGCACCGTTTCCCCTGTATACCGTATATGAACGTGACAATACAGAGAGGTACATGCTGTTGCGTTACAATTAACGCTGCTACGTAACGGACAGTACAAGCAGATGTCCAACGGCTAGTTACTTTGACAATAACAATGTTCCGAGTTGCCCTATGTCTCCTTATCAAAGCAGGCCTTGTGCACAAGCATTTTCATGAAAATGAATTTAATTTGCACGTGAATGAAAATAATTTCAATATAACGAGAACTGGCTTTGAAATCGAGGCTTAAGACCAGGCCTTGTAGCAAAACGCAGTCTTCGATCCGTCACTGCTATCCGAGCCCTCTTTTGCGCTTTATTGCGATCAATGAAGAACGCATCCAAATTTTGGCTGTGGCTTATGAAGGCATTCGAAGTCGAGATATCTGAGAGTATTGCCATTTGATATCGCTTTAGGGTCTTTATTCCCTAAAGCGCCAGTTACTGTCTACTACACTTGTAGCATGTGTCGCAGCGCCGTGATCTTTAGGGGCTTTTTAGGGGCTCTTGTCGCCGTTATTTAATTTTCTTTTGTTCCATATTTTTCGCCTGTTTAGACGTTCCCTCGCCCCCACTATGTGCCCCTGGGTCTCCGAGGATGTGGTATACAGGCGAGGCCCGGAAACCGGGATTTCGGCGTTGGTTCGCATACGGACTAGATTTTCAGTTTCGTCTATGGCGCTGTTTACTACACTTGCCGGCAACTGTCGGAGGAATTTACTTGGTGTGGAACGCCCCTAAGTAATATGCAATATTATTATATAGATGGAAACTTTTTGCTAACAGCGCGCGCTCTCATACTTCGAGGTCACATGGCATCTAACAATGAAACTGTTTCCCGCCAAAATCTATGAGCTGGCAACAGTCAGAGGGTAACAGTGCACTGTTACCCGCGAATGTTGACCTACGACCCCCGTTACAGCGAGGTTTAATGGATTTCCATCTTCAAAATTTCGAATCTTAATGTTTTTGAGAGTATCGGGAAACAAAGATAACTGTTTCCCGAGAGACGAGTCATTAAGTGTATTTATTATATGGCAACAATAGCACGCGCGCTCTGATTGGCTGTTTTCTTGTAATGACCAGGCATTTCTAGCTAGGTGTCCAGGGCATATACCATCTGTGTTTAACTTGATAGTGGACATCGTTGTGGACATCCATGTTATGGTTAATTGACAGCTGGCAAAAAGGGTATCCGCTGACCAGTGTCACCTGATTGTATCGCAAGCTCAAGTGTACAACTCATTGAGGTGACATTTTTTTTAAAGTCATCCGCCCACCAGTTGTTGGTTTTAATTGACCGCAAGTTCAGGTCCATATTGAAAAGTCCATACAGTGAAACCTCGATAGAGGACTGGCAAAATTTGTTCGCTGTAACGAGGTTTCGTTATATCGAGGGACTTTTTCATATGTTTTCCTATTACTGGGGTAAACAAAGTCGTTCGTTATACCTAACCTAACTTACCTAACATACCTAACATACCTAACCTAACTTACCGAACATACCTAACCTAACTTCTAACTTCGTTGGAAGTTCGTTTTATCGAGGTTCCTCTGTATAATAAATAACTTATAACCTCTTCCGTTCGGTCATTACAGGGAAATCTTAGAAATCGGCCTTGATGTATTGACCTCGCCATCCCTTGGTCAACACATCAAGGCCTCGGACTGTTATTTCCCTGTAGTTACCTCACGCTCAATTAATAAGTAGTATTATCTAATGCTATCTTTCTTCGTAGGTGTTATCGATATATGGGGGTTCACAGGCGGCTTAAGAGAGGACCGAGCAGCGCTGTTAGCAGCAAACGGTTTTGCAGTCTTGGCTTTAGCGTACTGTGCATTCAAAGACCTTCCTGAAAGGTATGGCTTGCTTCAGGTATCCTATTTTGAGAGCGCAATTGACTGGCTTACCTCACAACCGAAGGTGAAGTCTGGTGGAGTTGGCCTGGTTGGTCTGTCTAATGGAGGTACATTAGCGCTAGCACTGGCTGCTCAGCTAGGATAGAAAGTCAAAGCTGTGGTCTCTATTTCAGGATACCCCATGCTAATTGGATGTTCATTGGCAAGTCATACCATGACTATACCTGGCTATCCTGTTGATCTTGACCCCTCAAAAGGTTCTTGCTATTCCCAATTTTTGGCTATATTTACAAGTAAAGAGATTTGCAAAATAGGATCGCCATGGACAATTCCGGTGGAGCACATATGCTGCCCCGTTCTACTTGTTTATGGCCTTGCTGATCAACTCGTCCCTGATATAGAATGGATGTGCGAGGAAATCGTTCGACGCATGCAACAAAATGGCAAGGAATCATTGTGCCAAAAGCTTGCTCTTCCTGGTGCCAGCCATTTTATTACACCATGCTATAGCCCTCCCTGTTCAAGGAAATATATCAAAGTATTCGATGAAATGTGGTTAATTGGAGGAAATGATAAGCCTTTGTTCGCAAAGTCTTCTAAACAATATTGGAGTAAAAGTCTAGAGTTTCTCTTTAAGTATATATAAGTGCTTCGGTCAAAGGTCAAAGTTATAGGTTCAACTGTGCCAATCCGTTTTGTACAACCTCGTCCACAGGGCGATTCTCCCAAGCTTTGGAGGTGGGGCAGGGAAAAGAGCCCTGGGCACGAGGTTGAGTTTTGTACACAAAGAGATTTTCTGGACAATGAAAATACGCCAGACGAAGTTAATCGATGAACTGATGATCGATAATAATCGATAGTAATCGATATCAATCATCGATAAATATCGAATTCCGATATCAATCGATAGAAATCAGAAGTTCAACTGTGCCTATCAGTTTTGTATACGAAGAGATTTTCCGGAAAATGAAAATTTCAGACGCAGTTAATCGATAATCGCCAGTAGTCGATATCAATCATCGACAAATATCGAATTCCGATATCAATCGATAGAAATCGATAAAGAAGAAATTGTGACCTCTATGAAGGTGGCTCCGTCATTAATACAGGCGCATTTAGGTATTACGAACTTTTCGTCTTAACTTTCTCGTTTTTAATGCGACGGCAGCGAAACTTTGCAAAGAATTACAGATATTATACTATCACATGAGAAATTTCTGCAATTTGATTGGCCTAGAGCAGTGGTATTTCAGCTTAATTTGAAATACCTACATGTGAAAATTACAAACCTTCTAAGGGTAATAGTATAAACAATTAATAGCATGATTTGTACGTGATATTTGGCATAATTACCACTCGTGATATTTCAAAATTGTCTCAAATTTCACTCGCCTAACGGCTCGTGAAATTACGTATAACAATTTTGAAATATCACTCGTGGTATTTATGCCGAATATCACTACAAATCATGCTATTACCTATACTTATTTGGCAATAATATGAAATATTCCGATTTCATTGATGGTAAATATTTTTTGCGAAATTAGCGCTTCAAAGGATCCCACTTTTCGAAGAAAATCGCGCCTAGTAAAAAAGTTTCTGATAGTTTTCACAATAAATATAACTGAGAAATTTCAGAAAAATCGTTGGAGCAGAAGTCCGTAAGTAGAAAGTCCTTTAGAGGTGAAATTGTTCTTGAATACCAAAAAGAAATTGCTCTTAGGTAGAACGAGCAACCAGTTCGAATTCTTAAACATTAGCCGATTTCCAATTGTGCTATTTTTTAAAAAGTATTTCTTAGTTTTGGAAGCACATTGCTCCAAACCTTGCCGTGATGAAATCGAATGTCCTGTTGGTAATTCTGCTGCCTGCTATTTGTTGAGTTTCTGCCTATAGTCAATGAAAGAAAGGGAGAGGGGTGGGTTGGGGAGCATATTTGAGGGCGGCCCTTATTTAATATTGTATTTGTAAGGAGAGAAATTCCACGAATTCTTTATTTGCCTCGAATTTCATATATAGCTTCCAATTATTCGCTTTGACGTTGTTTTCAGTAATTCATACTGAATTTGCATAAAGAGGTTTTAGCTCCGCAAAAAGGCTCGTGCCATTTTATCGTACGTTTGATTACTTAGTGTGCGTTAACGAAATAATTCTAGAAAAAGCCAACAGTGTTTACAGCTGTCAAAATTATTTGCCACTGACTCTTTTTAACTGGACACGTTTAACTTCAATTGTGTGACTTTTAGAAAAATCATTAGTTTTCAGAATAATGGCTATTAACTTAAGTTTATCTTTTAATTTAAGCTTTCTTTTTATTCTGCACGACATCCGTTCACATTCGCACCTTTTTGCAGATGTACCTCGTTTTAATTGCATTTTACCTATATGTATTTGCGAATATAACGTTCATTAGTCCGTTGCTTAAATAGTGGCAACAGTTGAGTTTGGAATAAAGGTTTTGCTGACCTAGCAAACTTAGCTAGTTTTTGTTCCAGTACTTTTACTTTTAAAAAATAGCAACACCAACAAGCTACAACTATCTCTTTTATTTGATTTTCATTTACTTCTATTTGATTTCTGTTTACATATCTATTGTACTCTTTTGTTTTCAATGGTTATTCAAATCATATATAAGTAAGTTGCTTTGAGCTGATTTTTTTATTACATTGCTCATTACATCGAGGATTTCAGAGCTGATTACATTGCCAATTACATTTGTGAGCTAAGTTACGCTAAGTGTACAAGAATAAACGCTGTTGAAACCCAAGTTCAGTTTGCTTTTGCTGTACCAGTAGTGGTTTGATCCCGCGCCTCAAGAGAAGTGACGGCTCTTTCCCCGCAAGCGAGTTCGAGGTTTTTACCGCTCTACCACACACCCCTCCACAAGAAACTGGCTAACACATTAAACCGATAGCAGTGATGTCATGATGCCGTCAAATATTGTTAAGGGAGTAGAGTCATTCGCCATCTGGTTTACTTAAAACTGGTACAAATTGATAGTGAAAGATTTGATCTGTGCATGAAAGAATCATTAAAAGGGTAAAATTCATTGCCATCCATCATGTCCACATAATTTGCCGTAAAACTGGGGGCAGCAATCAAGTGCGAGAAATTAAATAATGGTCGTTTCGATTTGGTGTTATTCTTTTTACCTATTTGTTTGTTTGTTTGTTTGTTCGTTTGTTTTTTTTACCAAAAATGCACTTTAATATTAAAACGAAAGCATCAAAAATCCTATTTTACATCGATTAGTAGCAGTATTCTTGAATTAGTCCCGGAGTTTAAGTATAAAGTTGATTTCAGTTCTGGCTGCTTGCACTTGCTCGATGATTAGGAGTCTGCTTTCGAGTGTGGATACACGGGTAGCTCCTGTGAATTCACTGAATCTAACTTTTACATCTTTTAGACACGAGTTTTAATAAAAATTAAACATTTCAGTGTTACATGTTTTCCTTTTAAGCCTCCGGACCTTCCTCAAAAGAATTTGTTTTATGTTTTAAAAATACACACGCAAGTTGTCACGTGGGAAACACCGTCATATTCTTATTAAACACGACGACGGAACGGTTACTAAGAGGTTCGAACAGATGACTTAAGAAAAGAGTGATAGCCTGGGTCGAAAGTGCCCGTGCAAGCACTTGTTTGTGGGATTGCTTAACTAGCGCATGCTCATTGTATAATTGCATATATTACATTCCGAATAATTATGTGATTCCGTGAGCCATGCCACATGCCATTCCGCAAACTCATTCCGCCTTTTACCCTCACTCACGCAGAATGACTTAAAGAAATAAATTAAACTGAAAATTGCGCCCTTTTTTGGCACGCCAATCAAGCAGCCGCTTTTTTAATGTTGCGGGCTCAACTACGATGACAAAGGACTCCTTTATTTCTCACGGTCGATTAGCTTTTTTTGCACAGCCACAAAGATTCTACTTGCCTTTATTAGTCGGGCTGCATGGCTACTTTCACTGTGCTTCACCGAAGGAGAGACGTGAGTAAAGAACCGTTTCAGTTTATTTTGGAAACGAATTACCAATGAATTATCAAGTATTGGTGTTTCAGCTGTGTTTCCATTTTAGCTTTGTTTTAGTAGCAGTAATAAACGGACTGGCAAAGCGGTTGCTCCTTCAATTTGGCGTCAAAAAAAAAACCGCGTGGCAGAGACACGCGAATGCTTTCCTGTTTGATTATTTCTTTATGCCATTTTCCATATTTTAAATTACGCATAATTATGTCATTCCGCAAACTCATTCCGCCTTTTACCCTCGCCGTATACAAACTTGATGCGCATTCAAACAGTCAAGCACGCGTAGTTTGACTAACAAGGGATGCACTTACTAAACAATGCACCACTTTACTCATTATTTCTCTTACAAAACACAGCTTTAATCTAACAAGATATTTAGTAAAGTGCGACAGTGCAGGTGTCTTGAAGTTCAATATTAGTCTCAGTGTTGCATCAAAAACGCCATAGGACTGTTCCCACTTGCTTCTTCTCATCGTAAAAATCCATCCTCACTTCTAAATGTTCTTTGTAAGTCACTTCAATCTCTAATCTTCTCCTCCCCACTCCTTCCCAGCCCTTCCCACCTGTTGAGCAATCGGCGTTAAATGTACTTGAATAGAAACTCTAGACTTCTTTTCCAATATTGTTCACAACAT
>NC_133201.1:9447107-9504607 GCF_958299795.1 Porites lutea
GAATGTTTCTTTTTTTTTTAACTTTCAAAACAGAAAGGTTTATTACTGCATACAGTTCGAATACAGTTGACAATGAAGTGTCCGCTTTAGGGAGGTTACTTTTTGTGAGAATCTGTTGATTGGGCAAGAAACAAGTGTCCGTTGTCCGCATTATTAAGCGGTTTGAATTGAGAGAAATGGTAAGGCCTTTCCCCAGGGACAAAGAAAAGTATCCATAATAGGACATGAGGTGCCCGCATTAGCGGGTGTCGTAAAGCGCGGTAGTCTTCACTCCTGTTTTTCCATTTTCACACTGACCGATACAGTCAAACTACTGTTCTCATATATAACTCCATTTATTCATTAACCTCCTTTAAGATTTTACAGCTGTCACTAATAAACAGGTAATCGACAAAGTTATATATACAAGCATGACATAAAAATAACCAAAAAGACCTGTACAGAAGTCCAATGGCCAAAAAGCTCATCAATTTCAGTGCGTGTGTAACACGTTACTACCGGTTTTCAATTTTCTGGGTTTTAATTGGGAAACAGGTTACCTTACTATTCTGGTTAACTCGCCTTTCTACCGAACCCTAGGTGAACATTCTGCGACAAAACGTCATTTGAAACGTGAACCATCGAAGTATTTAAGTGTAGGGATTGGTCAGCAGGTGTCCATGGAAACCGCCAGCATATCATAACGTAACTTGGCTCTAGGAGCAATCCTAGAAACCCAGGGATCGTCAGCGGGTGTCCAGTCTCCCCACAGAGCACCAGATTTGTCACATTGTCAATGATTTCGCCTCTAATTACAAACGCAAGTGAAACGCATGGTTAACGGGCCTACTAAACATTACAGAGATTTGTAATCGCATTCACAGCATACGGCAATTTACTTCAATTTGAAGACGGGTCGGTACCACTTTTCTTGTTCTGTGGCGATTATTACAACCAAAGTTCAGTACTAGTTTAGTGCTCGTAGCTAAAGATGACAGGCGAAATCATTGACAATACTATAACTAAACCTCTTCAAGTCCAAAAGGGAATAGGCTCCTGTTTGTACAGTCAACTCTCTCTAAGACGGACACCTTTGGGACCGGCACTAAGTGTCCGTCTTAGAGAGGTGTCCGTCTTATAGAGAGTCAAATAAAAGGAGTAAAGAAAGGCAGGGACCAACTCTAGATGTCCGTCTTATAGAGGTATCCGTTAAGAGAGAGTCGACTGTATACCTTTTTCAACAGAAAGCTCTAAGGCAGATCTTTCACATGGTACTATTTGCTGTTGATCAGCATCTCATGCTATAAAATCCGAAAAAGAGCAACAGCTTTGTTGCAGCCAACTAAAAAGTCAACATTAGTAGTCTGCAACTGCAGCCGTTGTTTGTGTGATCACGCAAAGTACCTGTGGCGTTTAGGACAACGACAAGCTAGCCGCACACACTGTTCTTTTAAACTCATCGTTCTTTATATATATAAAAAAAGAATAGTCGCTGAAGACTAATCCTCTAGCCTGAAGAGGACCTAACCTGTTAACAGTGAGAAGATGACCTGTAAACTGTCGAACCTTTGCTCGAATTTTTGCCTATAGGCCACTTAAAATTGTACGTAGGACTGGATCAGTTCTGTATGAAATTGCATTATAGGATTGTTTGAGAGAACTACCGACGCTGTCGCGCCTTGCGGTACAGTAAAACGTGCAAACTTGTTTGGCGACTTTGCTGCCAGACGAGTTGAATAGCGATGTTGCGCGTATTGCCAACCACGTTCGAGCATGTCTTGCAGCAAACAAGGCCGCAAGGGTTTTTTTTCGAGGGTGGTAAAACGCGCAATATCGCCAATCCACTCGTTTTACAGCAAACTCGCAAGACAAGTTGCAAGTATCTTGTTGCCCGTATTACAGTACTTTTATATTCGCGAGATCACGTAACCTGGAAACTGGGTCCAAAAACAGTCCCACAGTGCAATTCGATACAAACTCGACCCAGTCGCACTCTTACCCTTAAAATGGCTAATGTGTCCTTGACAAGCAACAAGAGAACAGAAACGATATATAGTACAGTCGCAGTTCTATTATAATCCTTCAGTTTTATGGCGCAGAAATCCTTTTGGAGGATGCAGGAATATCTATAAGGCATGTGCCGGCTTAGCTGAAGATTTAACAAAGTAGCAGGGCGAGTGTAGGTGTAGATTTCGACTGAGTATGGATCGTACATCGGAGACAAATCTAAGCGCATCCAACATTGGAAGAAGATTTAATAACGCTGTATCTGATGGATCGGCGAACCAGGACTTGATTGGAATGGCATTATCTGCGGACAAAATTAAAAATTAAAATTGCTTGCACGTGAAAAGCAGCAATCAGTAGTTACAATAGAATGGTATTAAACGTTTAAGCCCTAAGAATAATCAGCATCAAATTTCTCCTTGAAATATCAAGCTTTGTAAAAAAGAGTGGTCATGAGAATTACTGACATGATCACACAAGATGAATCTGCTTGATATTTTATCAACTTCTCCCCTCTACTTCTGTAGCAAATGAATAGGGGCAGCAAATGAGAATTCAAATTATGATCTTAGGGTTTAAAGGGTTAAATAGGCGACGTTACATGAGACGATTTGCAATTAAGACTCTTTTACGTCAACAAAATTGTAACGATGTTGCAGTGCTGTGTTACGCTGAAAATGGTCGTTGCGAATCGTCCTGTGTAACATAGCCTTTGGTGGTATCAGGTCGCTTCGACCCAAGGTCGATTCACCCAACGGCAGTTCGCCCGCAATTAAGACGATTCGCGCGATGTGTATTTGTCACTCTTACAGCCTGAAAAAAAGTAATAAACGTCAAAAAACAATGACTGCCATCCAAGCTTAACCAAAATAACTTCGCTGAAAAATTTTGGAAAATTTTCAACTCCCATTAAACATTACCAACGCTGGGAGGATACAGGCTTTCTGCCGCCGAGCAAGGTAGTTTCTGTTACCGCAATTTTTAATCTTGTTTTCTTTGAACTTTATAATATTTCGGCTTTTTAAAATGTATTTTTTTGTATCGTCTTGTATTACTTTTTAGGGATTTTTAAAGGTAGTTTTAAATGCTATAAAATGTAATCACAAATTCTTAAGTTAAAGACGTTTTTAAGACTCAGGGCCCCGATGGAGATCAACCCCCAAGCTGAAAGGTGCCACAAAGCAAAGTTTAAACAAAGTTTAAACAAAGTTTAAACAAAGCAAACAAAGTTTAACTTTACTTATACTTTATGTGCCTCCTGCTTTACCTGGGTTGTATTGATAAGCACCAGGGGAGTTGTCCAAAATAAAAACTGAGGACAGATCTTCATTGACTATTGTTAAATCTTTAGTATAGCTACCAAAATCTAACGTACAGTGCTGAAAAATGGAAACAAACTGCATTAGTTCTCACAAAAACGTATAACACCTACATGAAATACTCTGTATTGGCACGTCCAGGGGTGCCCAAGTCTCTTCTGGACAGGGCAGAGGTGCAATGGCCTTTTCCAGTTGTAAAAATTTTGCTCTTTAAGGGGTTTAATTTCGGTATTTCCGTATGGACCTTTTCATGCCTTGACAAAAAGAATATCTTGTGGTTTTTGTTTAATTCAGGTCATCTCAGGTTTTAACCTTAGAGTGGGATGGGTTTAGCAACTTGGCGTTGCATAAAAACCGTTCCGTCCACTCAATGATCCATGACTACAGCTGAGTATTCGCTCTTTGACTTTAACACATAGCTTGAATCAAAATGCATGAGGTATAAACAAGAAAAAAAAGTGGACATTCAAAGTAAGGTGGATCTCACCCCAGTAGAATAGTTTCCATCAACTCTAAGAGAACAAGTCCTCTTCTCCTAGTTTGTTAAGGATGATTAAAAAAGATCCTGATTTACAGCACTTTACCTGTCGGAAGTATCTTCTATTTAACATTCCTCTATTTCTGTCTAAGTTATCAGCAACAGCAGCACCATAGATCTAGAATACAAGCAAACAATAGCTTTATGGTAAACTTACTATAAGCCAAAACCCCATTGGCAGGAGACAGATGAACGAACTTTTGTGAGACAACGCCTGCTAATTTTCATTCTTAATGGAGAAGACTAGGATGTCTAACCATTTTCAAATGTCAGAGCAGAGGAAGCACAACCTCTTCAGTAATTTAAAGCCCCTGACAAAAGGTCAGATGAGAATCCAGCCTGGACCAGACACCCTGAATATAGGAAAGAATCCAGCTGAGTCTCAAATGGGTACCAGTCGGCGGTACATGTACCTCCCAGCAAAAAAAATTAAGTAAAAAAACAAACAAACAAACAAACAAATGAAATAGAGTAACAAAGAAGACACTCTCTGATGTCTTACCTCCATACTGGCAGTAAAAATCACAAGATCATACCACTGACTCACCTGTCAAAGAAAACAAAATTAAAATCACATTATGGACTTCATAAGTTTTTGTGAAGTATACCTTTACATTATGCTTAACAAAATCATACTATGTCTACATGTAAGCACATCAGAGCTGGATGATTAAACCTAATTGCTGACTTTATTTTTTGGAGGGAGCTGAAAGTTAATGCCTTTACTTATTATGATCTTGGTAGTTTTTTCTTCAGCAAGTTAGAAACTGTCCTATGATATGAAATTTACTTGGTTTCAAAGACCTCTCTTGTTTTTAAGTAAAGGATTCACAGACCACTAACCCTTACGATACCCATTAACCCTATCCCATACCATTAACCCACACTCATTTTACAAGCATCGTTTGGGTATGTTTTGATCAAAAAATCATTCCTGTCACGCCTTAAAGAATACTGTCCCATAATGTTTAAACAGTGCTCATCTTCTGCAACAAGGCGGTGAAAGGGATACTCACACATTCAAGAAAGAAGTCCACATGAGGTCTTTTGTGAACAAAAAATCTGATTGGGTGATGGTCTATTGTGACCTGTGAAATCAATTAAAAAGCATTTTTTAACTGGTTGAGAAGAGGACAAAACGTAAAATAAAGATAATCTTTCTAGCTGCACTGTCATTTTCGTAGGGGCAAATTACATTGTAAAATAATGACAACTGCAGTAATTCATTGGCCAGTGATAAATGGTAATCCTTGTCTTTCATGACGATAAAAAAATTAAAATTAACAAAATGTACCAGGAATACTGTCTCCTTGCAACAACTAAAAAATCACCACAAAGTATCAGTTACAGGTACATGTAGGTAAAATCCATTCCCAGATTAACCAGGGTTTTCTTTGTGTTCTAAGATTAATTAGGGTGAGAAAAGTTTAAAATGTTCCTTAAGCTTGCAGTTAAACTATACAGTCATGTATTCAGGCGCAACTCACTTACTGCCAAAATGACATAAGAACCTCTTTGTTATGATTTTCCTTAAATCAATACTCTCTTACCCGAAGTACAAAATCTGGAGGAGTTCCAGGCCTTACGGTCTGTCTTTGAACACTAAAGATGAAATGAAAAGAAAAGGTGTATTATTACCTTTTAAGAGTATAACAGTGTAGTTTGACTATTTTTTGCCAGGGTTTGTACCCTTTTTTGAACAAAAAATTCAAGGACTTTTCTAGGACACATTTCCCATTTTCAAGGACTCCATTCAATGTAAAAAAAGCCTTGAGTATATGTCTTGTTTTAGTTCTTCAATGTTCAATGTGGGCAATTTTATCCTGAAGGTCTTTCTGTGTTTGCTCCTTTTAGGTACACGAAAATCCGGGTTGGACAAAGTTAGCACCGAAATTGAAAGACTTTCAAGCACCCACTGCAATTTTCAAGGACTTTCAAGGCCTTGAATTTTTATTTTAAAATTCAAGGACTTTCAAGGTGAGTGCAAACCCTGTTTTGCCCTCCTCAGATTATTTTATTTCAAAGTGCTAAGAAAACTTGTAAGGATTCCACAGGCTTTGGTCAGAGACCAAGGACATTAATAAATCTTTTTATTGCAGGAAAATAAAGGGCCAATTTAATCACAACAAGATGCCCCCATGCATCCTGGCAACCATAAAATTAATAGACATGGTGACTCATAAATTGTACTAAAATCTTAATGACTTTACTTGTTGTTATATGACAAGACTTAGCTAAGTTACTGTGGGATTCAGTCCAAAGCTTCAGTATTATAATTTTTGTCAACCTTCAGACGTCGGTTATTCTGTCAATATTATTGAAATATTAAATAATTATGTTTCCAAAGGAAGTGGCAGATGGCCATAGACAAGGCACATATTTTTCTTTTCCTGGTAAATCAAAGGTTCCTTACCCATCATGATGTGAATGTATAAGTGTTTCATCCAAGTCAAGAACTAAAGTTTTTCTTTTTACTAGTCCTGGAAATAAAAATACATTATTACTTCTTAGTACCAAGAGGAACACAAAAATTCACCGTTCATACATATATGTCATAGTCAGGCCTGTCAAAAAGTTTTTAAGTAGCAGGCTGATAATGAATAGTAGGCGGCTTTTGAACTCGCACCAAAGGAACAAGTTACTTAGGGCCAAGGTATCTACATGTAGGGACACTCTGAAAGTTAGAGTCTCGGAAATCGTGTTTCTAGGGGTTTTCAAGAGGTATTTTCCACTATGGACACCACGTTGTTTTGTCAGAATACATGCAAGACTGGGAACAATGCCATCAAAATGTCCCAAGCGTTCCACGACATCGCACAGTTTGAATGTTTTACAGATCTAAACCTGTTTAAATGTGCATTCACTATCATTCAAAACCATTTACTGGGAAATAGATGCTCTACAATTTTATTTGATGGTGCTTATTTTTTGTTAGCAGACTTAATGGTAGAAGGAGATGAAAGTAGCCAGCTTAGGATGGCTAACTAGCCAGAGGTTTTGGCTGGCTACCAACCCTTATTGACAGCCCTGCGTAGTTAATTTCTTAACTCAGGTAATTCTTATCTTTCCTTTGTTTCAACTCATTAGCATACAGTTGTACATTACCATACCCAAAAACAAAAGAAAAACAAAAATTATCTGAGAAAAAAAAAACTACTGTACAACATGTATAAAAAAGCTAAATTTTGTTTTATTTTTTTGTGATGGGTATACTTACTTAATCTTTGAGTAGATATGGGTGAAAGGGGAAACAATTGATACTTTACAGTCTTGTGTTGTATAACCTGTGTAAAAAGACATTGATTAATTGGTATTAAAAGCAACAATGAACTTAAATATTACAGGTTAGAGCAACAACCAGCCAACATGGATGGAAGACCAGCCAGGGCTGCTGCCGCAGGTAGAGTTAAAGTAGCTCTGTCACAACCTCATTTTGTGGTCCTCTTTTTGTCTCATACTCAAAAAATGGGAAGAGGGCAAATATGATTTTGCCAGAAACAACCCCAATGTGCCAAATGCCTCCCTTACAAATGCCTGGCTAGATGCAAAAATTATGATGATCATGATGATGATAATAATAATAATAATAATAATAATAATAATAATAATAATAATAATAATAATAATAATAATAATAATAATAATAATAAAGTGATTTTACTTAACCCTTGAAATAGGTAGTAGTATACTATGAACTATTATGCACTAATTCTATTGTCTTCTTTTCTTTATTTGTACCTATTTGGCACTAGTTGTTACTAACTTTTTCATGGGTCAAGTAAAATTGCTCTAATGATAATAACAGCAACAATAATAACAATAACAACAATAGCAATAATGTTAATGACAAAGATAATGATCATGAATGACTATTGATAATGATAATAATAAAGATAATGATGATGATAAAGAAAATATAACAATAATAGTAATAATATGTGCTCCTGAAAATGTTTTCATTTATTGTTGTTACAGTCATTATTTAGACTAAATCAGTTTGAACACCTTGCACTCGTTTCCACCTACATGCAAAGGTATAAATCTCAGGGAAAAAGAAGAGTTGGACTGCATAAAATTAAATTAGATTACTGCCACTGACAATATCTAATCAATGAAATAATAATTCACAACATAATCTGTACTTTCTTTGAACTGCAGAGTAGTGTAACAAGGGATTTAGTTTGGAAACTATAATGTAAATAATATTCAGTAGAACAATGAAAGCAAGGATAGGTCCACTATAAAAGGTAAAGTTTTACTCTGCCGGCAAAAATGTCAAAGATTTGAATTACATAATTCAGGATAAAAAAGCAAAAACAACCAAAAAAAGCCTTTGTTCTTTCTCGAGTTTGTTACACGTGTGCTGCTTGGCAACTCAATCACCCTCAAGCTATAAAAGTATATCATACTACCGGATTCAGAAGTGCTATCAAGTGAGTGAAAACTTTCCTGCAGAGAATTGAGGTTACAAAATTGTACATGTGCAATGTACATCAATTAATTGTTTGCTTCTTATCAACTTCCGTTTTGTAAAGGGCAAAGCTATAACTGAAAGCTTGCAGTTTGCGATGAAAAATGAAAGATATCAGACAATGCAACAAACAAATCAAAAGTTGCCCCGGGGAAAAAGGCGTGACCTAATAACACCTGAACGTAACCAAATGCCTCAGCTCTTGGCAATTCAAAATGAATGACTGCATAACTTAACCTTTCAATTTCCTTGTTTGTCTAACAAAACACCTCGTTATTAGCTTGCCAAAGGTGAAGTTTAAATAATAATCAAACTCAAATAAAATCGCTGCAAATTCAATAACCCTAACGCCATAACTGTCTATGGGCCACATGAGAGAGTATAGCAGATTTAAAGCAAATTTAATATTTAATTCGCAAAAATATGCATCAGATTGACAACTTGGGCTTATATTGGTGCAAGTAAATAATTTGCTTCCATACAGATTGCAGCGCGTCCACAACATAAGCAAACAAGGCAAATTATCTGCTTTGATTTTCACCTTGTTCGAGGATTTATGTAATTCCCTCCATACCTTTTTTAAGTTCCTTCTCAGAACGTACAGTATGAGTGTCCAAATCTTGATTAGGGCCATCACGAAAAATCGAATTCCTATGATGTTGTACAAACTTCTCAAACAATCCATGGTCGCAAGCACCCACATTGAGAACTTCTTGAAGACACCCGAGCACAAACTCTTGGAAAAAACAAAAACTGTCCGCAAGCTCGAACTCCAAACTTTTGTACTCATAACGCTATATTCTGACCGGTGAAGACACCATGTTTGTGTTCTCAGATCGAAAGCGCATGATTTGCTGGGAACGAGCCTGGCCGCTAAGGGCCCTGGGATAGTTAACCTCGTTATCGCTACAACTTATTCCGAAACGAGGCTTCTAATCCAAGATGGCGGGAGATACGAGGCAAATTTACTAGGTTCTATTTCAGCATTTTTTTTCGGACTTTTGGAATTCCTGTGTTGTGTTTTCACGTCTCACCAAGGTAACTTTATTTTTTCAACAGCTTTTTGTGTGTGTAGTGTGCTCATGGCGTGATTTTCACTTGCTTATTTCCTTAAAATTCCCCCCACGTGAGAAGAAAAGTCAGTTTCTCTGGAACAACGTAGGCATTTCAAATCTTTAGTTGATAGGTTTCGATTCTGAAAAAAACTCTTTTACCTTTGTTTTGCATTCGTTTTATTCGTATATCCGCTTGTCCTGGCTATGGCTAAGGGTCTGCATGTATTTAACTGTGTGGATTTTATTATTACAGTCTGGCTTATGATGGATCAAAGTTACTCTGGTGTGTACTGTCTTGGAGGGACGAGATCTAGATACCGTTATGCTGTGGCAGGTTTGTTTTCAGATCCTTAAGAAACTGCAGAATATCTTGCGAGCAGAGGTATTTTGGTTGGTCCAATTTATATATTGCTGGGGCAGCCGAGAGGAACCAGCTTCTCAAGAAATAATTCTTTGTGCCGTCACGCCACTGAACGTGTTTCGTGATTATTTCCACTTGAGACGTAGGTTAGTCATTTTAGAGATAATATCTGTCAGAAATCCTTATTATTGGTCAATCTGTTACGCTCGGATTTCCTTTAGCAAAGTTATAATAGTCATTGTCTTATTTACTCTCTAGTTTTTTCACATCAACCCAGCCTACGTAAGTTCTTTCCTTTTTATACCTTATAAAAAGTAATTTCAACTTTGCTGGTTATGCTGCCCAATTTCAGCCAAGACCAAATATCGGTCGAAGTAGCGGAACAGAAAAAAAGGAAAGAACTTACTTTGCTAAAGGAAATCCGAGCGTAACAGATTGACCAATAATAAGGATTTCTGACAGATACTATCTCTAAAATGACTAACCTACGTCTCAAGCGGAAATAATCACGAAACAGGTTCAGTGGCGTGACGGCACATTCTTAGACCTGTTGAACATGTAAAAGGATTAAATCCATAGATACACCGCGTGCACGTGGTTTGGATTAGTTGAATGATGCTATATAGAGTATCTGTCGGCCATAGTGCATGTACCGGTAATCATAATACACATGGTCTTACCGTTTAACTTAAGTATTATAAACACAGAGCATGGTTTTTTGTCATAACTGTTGCTCAGCAGGTTTTGAGAATCATTTGGTTGTTTATCTGACCACGGTTAAGCAAGGAATGTTGAAGAAATCCCTCTGCTCACAAGGCACCGAATACTAAGCACTGTTAGCAGGCTTGCCTGGTTGTTGAAACATTGGATAGCGCTATCCACCAGAAAAATCACTATCCAGTGGATAAGTCTTAGGGCAACCATTGCATTATTCACTACGGGTAGATATGGATTTTTCCAGTGGATGACACTATCAGCCTTTTGAAAAAAATGGGCCCAACTTTGTAACCTGGTTTCCTTTTTGATCCCAGGGATTGCAAATTAATAAGGAACACTAGGGTGAAATTATTGCAGAAACAGTTCACAAGAGGTTGGACACTCATCATTACAGAACAAAAGTAACTTCTGGTGAAATTTTGGATTCTCCTTACCTTGTATCAGGAATCACCAAGGGACTTGTTCCAAGCACCACTACCTCTACCTTTGAAGACTCTACCGCGATCAAAATTACACATGCTTTTGCAACTGGTTTAGTGAGATTGGCATACTTAAGGAGTCTAGTCCTTTTAACTCCAATTGGATGCCATTCCATTAGCTCTTCTTGTTGTATAAGGGTAAAAACATTAAAACTAACACTGGTCAAGACTAAAGCAATTTGATTGGTGAAAAAGAAAACAGATCATGTTTATCATAAAAATGCCTGATCATGTTAGTTTTTTTTAATGATGAAATAAGTAATAGTGGCACTCCACCATACACTGAAAGGCTGAAAAATCGGTAACTATTAATTTTTGAATTTTGCAATTGACCCCAATACTCTTGAACCCTCACTAGCTCGAACAGTTTTATGTATCCCTTCGGAGTTTGAGTTACCAGGCTTTTACTGTATACTTGAAACAGAGTTATACTTGATCGAACAACGATTGTCTACATATGATTTTATTTAAATCTGTACAGGAAGGTACGTTGGACAACCGTCGCTTGTTACTCAACCACAGCTTTGTGAAAAGTGCAACAATAATCAGGCTTTAAAAATCCAAGAATTAAATTCATTTGAACCTTTGAGAGAGGTAGGTTCAGCAGTGGTATTCTCTTCACTGATCTCTATTCACATGCCATAGTACTTATGAGGAGAATTTGTGAAACGATCAAGAACGGTTTTAGTCTGAGATCATTTCCTATATTCTCAACTCTAGAATGTTTATTTACTGGTAAGTAAGTACAGTCAACTCTCTCTAAGACGGACACCTTTGGGACCGGCACTAGTTGTCCATCTTAGAGAGATTTCTATCTGGTAGAGAGTCAAATAGAGAGAGCAAAGAAAGGCAGAGACCAACTCTAGGTGTCCATTTACAGAGATGTCCGTCTTATAGAGATGTCTGTTAAGAGAGAGTCGACTGTATCCATATGATATGTTAAGGAGAAATTGGATGATGGTCACCTTCAGGGGTCAAAGTGTTAGCCTTGTCTCTCCTGATCACACCTAAGCTGCAAAAGAAATGGTCGCTGTATGATAAAAAACCTTTTTTTTTCGTTTGGTGGTATTTAAAGCACAAAGCAAAGGCTATTGAGGCCATGCAAATATATTAATAACAAATATTTCAAATGGAAGCTATGAAGATGTTAAAAAACATACTTGCTTGATTGAAGGCAAACTATTTCAAAGTGTGCCCAATATTCTTTCTGGAAAGATAAACAAGTCAAATATGCAAAATACCAGAAATGCGTTATATATAAGATGCGCTGCTAGAGGGGTATTTAAAGAGGGTAAATTTGTTCTGTATCCTTCTCTCTGATCTATTTTGATTGGTCACTGGTTATTTTATAGAATGATTTTGAGTCTGAACTGAATCCTCACAAGCAGAAACTGGATCAGAAATACCCACTATGCCAATCATGCCAAGACATTGTTAATCATCATTTGAAGACACAAGCCATGGATCTCAAAACATTCTTACTGGACAGTCACCTTCAACAGTCCAAGTCTACTCCAACAAAGGTGTGTTTATTTATAGTGCAGAGGATTTCGTAGTTCCGCAGGCCAATGTATCTGGGAAAGAGCTCTTGTTGTCCTGGAAATGTGTCAGCAAATTAGTGAAGCTTAAAAATATTTGTGGTTTTGATTTTTTTGACTGATATGATAAGAATTTGGCCATCATGTATATAAATGCTCTCAATAATTTATTAGTAATTAATTTTAGTCATGTTAAAAAGTACAATGTACAGAACTTTACTTACAGATCTCACCAACCTCCTCACTTACCCCCAAGTGGTTTTTCCAACTGGAATGAAAAAAAAAAAAATTGTTATTCTGGGTGAGAAGAGGAGCCCGCTATCCTAATCTCCAGATTGTTATCACACATGCATTGTATGTATATAGCCAGCATTTGTTTGGACTTCACTCAGAATGAATGGAATGCACAGAACATAATTTGATCACTTGCATTTGGACCTTCACTCGTAATCTGATCACTTATGTGAAACTTATGCAAAGCACACTAACACAGTGATGGAGCAATTATTTTGATCTTCAATTTTGTCACCCACACTCCATCTTTGATCACTAGTACTAGTAAATACACCATGATACACTGAGTGCAGTGAAAGCCATAGAGGAGGAGGGAGGGGTAGGGCACTTGGTTAAGGGTGTTCATTCTGCTAGGGCCTTGGATCCCCTGCCCTATTCTAGACTTAAATTGTACTTGCCAATGACCTCACACTGGGTAAAAGCATCCTAGGCTTATTTCAGTATTAATTTAGGATGGGCAAGAAAGATATGATCAAAGTACAGTGACCCCATCTCGGATCCATCGTGGTCAGCGGCCAGCAAGCATGATAGCCACATTTTTTCTAGCTCTGCTAGACTTCATTTGATTTTTTTATTTTTTCTGTTCTTGACTTACTTCGAACTTTTTTTTTTTAAATAATTAAGAACTAAGGAACAAAGAATGTAACTTTAAGGGGCACAATATTAGCTTATCTAGTCATGCCCCTCTCCTCTCCTTCCTATATATAATGTAATATAATTTAAGTGCTGTAATTCCGAATTGTACGTTATCTTTCCTTGTAAATATTATTTGTTAGTTACCTTTTTTACCTTGTATATTTCTGCATTATCATCTGCTATGGTTTGGAGAAACAAATAAAATGAAAAAATGAAAAATGAAATTAAATTAAATCCTGGGCCAAAAAGGTCAAAATTGGGACCCCTTGACACACTTACAATACTGTAGAAGGTAAAAATTGGGTCCTACTCAGTGACACATAACCATATATGTAGCTACCTATAAGTTGTCCCCCTAACCCCACCCCTTCCCCCAATCTAACCCCAGAATGTTATTCCAAGGTTATAAATTATTTGAGTTCAAGGTAATGATAATATTAATGAACATTTCCATTCCATTTTGTTTAACGTTCCATGCAGCTTCTTAAAAGATCTTCATCTCCTGAGTCAATTTTTCTGGTGCTGGTTCAGTTGGTCTGTGTTCTTCTTGCCTCTTTGCTGGTTTGTTCTGAATCTCATCCAGGTGGCCATAGCATGTGTGGTGAGTTACACAATAAAATATTATCTGAATAAATCATTATTATCTTTCATATGACAGCAGTGTCAATAGTAGCTTAAACTACCTGAGTGAAAATCTCCAGCTGGCTTTCTACGTGTAGTTCTTTGTAGGGCACAAGTTTTGGTGTGAAAATATACCTGTATTGCGATTAATATTTACAAAATGCTAATGAATTGCACTAACATGATCGGTCAGAGCAAGAATTAGTCTTTATTTTACATGTAGTTATGGTGTATGGTCCATATTTTCTTGAAATGTGTTTGTGTTTTTTTTCCATTGCAGGTAAAAATTACTCATTTTGGAACAGTCCTCATGTGTTACACAGTACTTTTTTCTCTTATTTAACCTCTTCAAATCACAACTTTACAGCCAAACAAATAGTGCTTCGTTTCCCCGGCCTTGTTAAAAGTATAAAGATCTCATTGTGGTCAAAAGGGTTGGAACTGATTTTCTGTTTGTCAAGTAAGTGACCTTTTATGATACAGTCTAAAGTCTCTTAATAGGCTGACTGAATGCTAGACTATGAGCAGTCTCTCTTTTTTCTTAGTCTGTCAAGCAAAACGTGTGAGACATGCAAATGACCATGTGTGTGACTGCTGCTCGACGCTCTTGTGCATGCGTGCACTCTCCTCACTAAATCTGACAAAAAAGAGAGACTGCTCACAGTCTAAGTGAATGCTCTTATGAGCTGAAATACATGGAATTCTTGAGTGCTGATTGCCTGATTTTTCTTATACAATTTGTAACTGTTTCAGTTTTGATTGTTCTAAGGTTGAAAAGGCTAAACAAAATTCCAAAAGTCATTTTTTGATTTAAAGAAACAAACAAACAAAGTAAACCAAACCAATGATCAAACCAAAGGACTTCATCCACAGAATAAAAGTTTACATTTAGAACTACATAGGTATTTTTAAATACCATGTGAACATACTGCTGCAGAGGTTTCTTGTGACGCAGAAGCCAAAGATCTGTTATGTTTGTGTCATTTCATTTTGTTAATTTTTCTTTTGGCCAGGTTTGACAAAAAGGAGATACTTACATGTTTCTTTGGCTTGCTTGTTACTAAATATCCTGATATTTTTGAAGAGAAAAACCAGGTATTTAAAATAAATTAGTGGAGGTTTCACTACCATGTTGTCTAAGGATATAGATGTGTAACATAAGGGAATGCAATGTAAGTAGTCATCGTGGGGAGAATTACCAATCGCAAAACTTAATGGCCAAGAATTTCCCTGTATAGGTCAATTGTTGTTGGACTATAGAGTTACCTTACTGGTACTTAATTTAAACTATTCCTGTGGTAGTTGAACTGTTTTCTGATGTAAACACTTTCTCTTTTCGCAATTAAGTGAGGGTCCCCAATAGGTCAATCCCATTATACCGATCCAAAATTTCCTGCAATTCCGTAATCCTGAGGGTTATTTTTGGCATCCCGCCTCCTGCGCATACCTTCAATCCCGAATCTTGCCCGATTTTGCTTTAAAATCCTGAATCCCGAGCCTCAAATAAGGGAAATGCCGGATCGCGAAAAACCTATTGGGGACCCTCTTGAGTTGAATAGCTGCTTGCCACTTGAGTGAAAACTCACAAGACAGCGTATAAGCTCCCACGTAAAGAGTTTGGCTATGGTTAGTGGTTGCTAATGTGAGGCAAGGGTAGCCTGTTCCAGGCTCTCAGATAGTGGGGATGAAGCACGAAAGTGAGAGACACGCAAAAATTTGAGGGTGTGATTTGGGAAAAGGGGGCGCTTTCTCATGCGGACCCGACCATCGCGGAGCCTAGAACAGGCTAAAGTAAGGGGGACAGAGGGTGGGGTCAAATGATTTGAATCAGAGGCCACATGCAAAAATTCAGCTGAGTTGGAAGAAAAAAAAATCACCCAAAACGTCACTTAACATTCGGTTATACCAAGCCCTTCACTTAGCAGTGCATTTCCTGTTTTATACAAGCACTGTAATTACATTGGTTACATGTTGATGTTTTGCAGTAGTTACAGTGTGGCTACTTGAAGTGGGGCACTTAGATGAAGATGGTTCAATCACAACGGTTTGTGAAAACAAAAGATTCTCAAGTTTTTTTGCAAATGCAGTTCTAAAATTCAACATTCAACTATGCAACCATTGAAAACTTTTAAACCGTTTGAACGTACTTGACCTCTCAGGAAACAGCCCTCAAATTTATGAATGTTATTGGTCTGCTTGCAAAAAAAACTTGAGAATCTTTTGTTTTCAGAAATCGTTGGGATTAGACAATCTTCCTCCGAGTGCGCCGGTTCGACTAGTAGCACGATAAAAGGTAGAAACGGACGTGAAATTGCATGGACTAATTCTTCTGTGAGTTAATGCATATAACATTATTGCTGCTTTGTATTTTTGCAGATTTGGTATTCTAACTCTGTTATCTTGGACTGTCCTGTCTGTTTTAAGATTTTGGTGAGTAATATGAAGTAGAAAACATATTTTGCTGAAACAATTTATTGATATGGTGATTTATTCTCGTGATTCTTTGTTTAGTGGGCGGCGGATGCCTCGTGCTAAATAAACCAGGTTAAGCTGTCGCCATGCGGTCACTAGCGGTGCGCAAATGAGTCATTTTGTTAATGTCCTCTTCGCTAATCAGGTTTTTTCCTTACCTATGAGAAGTGAAGAACAAAAAACATTAAGTAAAAGGATTCAGCATTATAATTAGTGGTTTTATTTTTTTTCTTTCAGGGAATTGTTTTGGTGGAAGAGTGACTGTAGATGGCGATTCATAAGCGCAACATTATGTTGGTTTCTCAGCTCCTCTTTATTTCTGTTTTCTCTTTTGTCATACTCAAGAGTGCTGGGAAAACACAAGAAAAGAAGGTTACTGGATGCTTTGCTGGAGCTGATATTTAACAATTATTGCATGAGGCTGAGTTAGCCTGCGTATAGCCGCACCCTCCCCCCGTTTTTCCTTTGTTTGGGGGAGGGTGCGGCTATACGTAGGCTAAGGCTGAGTATCATTTGAAAAATTATGGAGTTCTAAGGCCGAGGCGGACAACACCCTCTTCGATCTCCATAATTCTTCATATGATACGAAAGTCGAATTCAATAATTGTTTTATTATTCATTCAAAATAATTCCTAGTTTAAAAACAAGCGAAAAAACATGTAAACCTCCATCGATGTTAAGTTCATCTTCAATTGCCTGTTTATCAGCAAGTTTAGGAGATAAAGGGTTGTTCAGTTCTGTAAATATAGCTGATGTCGTCCGTCGAGTTGTATTCTTGCTGTTCTTGCTATGTTTTTGGCCAATAGTTCACCTATTTCTTCATCGCGAAACGAGTGAAATGCTATGCCATTTTCTACTCACATTATATGCCAAATCGAAAAATATTTGAAACCACTATCTTTCTGTATGTAAGCCATTTCAAGGCGATTTATGGTGGAAACAAATGAAAAAGGAAACCGTCTCTGCCGGCGTGCTACCCATCTTATTCAAGATGGGGCCAAACGCATCCCTACTTAAATCATTCCACCCAAAAAACTAATTACCAAGTTTTCCTACCACAAAAAATTCCGGAAGCGAAAATTTCAAACCCCCCAAAATATCCTTCGATCATCTGCGTCACTTGAAGGTTATGTGAGTGATTTGCCTGATAGCTCGCTTTATCAAATAACCAATAACTTCTGTTGTAATACGTCCTGGATGTCGTTTCTCTCTGTTGAGTATGACTGTTGTATTTGTAACAAATGACAGATACCGTATTTCTCCGAGCAAGCCAAGCTCAGATGAACATCAGAGTACTGAATGTGAAATCATGGAGATTGACAGTGAGGTAAAATACCTTAAAAAATTGAATATGATTATAACTATTTTAAAATCTCTTTTCATGCTTCATATTCCTTTACATATTAAGTCAATTATTATTTAGCTTGTTAGCAGGCTCACTTGTGCGAGTTCGTGGAAAATTTTTGGCGAAGGAGCTGTCATTCCGGAAGGAGTCCTCGGCCCACTCTCCTCGCGGGATGGTTGTTCTAATGTAGGATGAATTTGGCCAAAGGAATGGCATATAAAGCTGGGACAAACCAGCTACATAAGAAGATTTTCCCAGCAATGAAAGTAAGGAACAACCACCATCCGGGCTGGAGTAATGTAGAGCTAAAGGGAGGGAAGGGAGGGGAAAATGTTTCCTAAATTTCATGTAGCAGTGATTTTAATTCTTGCTAATTAGAAGCCTGATTTTACTTTTGTTTTCAGTGCACTCCTCCAAATAATAAGATAGCAACTGAACTAGACTACAATTTGAATGGCTTGTCATTGGACGGCTTGCGAACAGAAAGAAGAAATGGCTTCCATACACATCACTCATCCCAAGTCAACTCTGATAGGACAGGTATTATTGGAAAGCAAGCGTAGGTAGGCAGGTAGCTTAGTCTGCATATACAGCCTCGCTCCTCGGTCTTTGCGTGGACGTTCCTTGCGGCGAGGGGCGAGGGGAGACGGCTGTGTAGGCCACTGTATAAAATACCATAATATTCTCAAAATTGTAGTGTGGGTAGTACTTCATGTGAACCTTTCCTTTCCTTTTGTGCCCGATTTGCACGTGCAATGCGGGTCAGTTTGTCGAAAATTTGCATACTCGGCGTATTGGCGCAAACGTTCAACGTTGGTCACAATATACTTTATTACTTTTGTCTTTTCATTCGTTCAGGATTTTGGCAACGAAAGAAGTGAGTTGGAAGGTCTCCTTAAACAAGTAAAAAACAACGCAGACAAGAAAGAACGACGTTTCGGTGTCATGTTGACGCCATTTTCAAGTTCAAAATGCTCGCTGATAAACTGTCAAGATGACACCGAAACGTCGTTCTTTCTTGTCCGCGTTTTTTTTTTTACTTGTTTCTGTATAACTATACCGGGCCTTGCCTCTTTAATCAGAGAAAAAGCTACTGGTTCCACTGCAAGCCTCCTGTACGTACTCTGGATTCTATTTTTGGAAACCGGCCATTGCTCGTGCAGTTCGTGCACAGAACACAAGATTATGTGAGCGTCAGGTTTACATGAAACTGTATCCAAGCGGCAATTTGAGAATTTTATGGTATTTTCGGCAGTGGCCTATTCGTAGGCTACAGGTATCTTAACTCGGTTCGAAGTTGCCTAGTCCCTTAACGCCGTTTTCCCAGGCCTTCTCGGTCAATTCATTTCGGTGATGTAGGCGACTCGGTCGGACCACATGACCCGATGTGCTTGGACCGCGCAGAATATTGAGGCCTAGGGACTAGGCAAGGTTCGAAGAAGACTGAGTTGACTTGACTTGACCGTTTTTTCGTGAGTTAAGACTGTGGTTTCTTTCGTAGGATCTTTCTGGAGACAAAATGTAGCAATTAATAACGAGGAATCACCCTTAGTTTCCATGCAGCAAAGACCCCTAATAGTTCCAGCTACATTGCATTTCTCTGGTCTTCCACAAAAATCCAGCATGTACACTCAAGAAGCAGTAACTGGTAAGACAATTAATCGGACTCTTTTTTTTTATATGGCGGAACATTTTCTTTTTATTTCAGCCACATCCCTGTGCATAGTTGTTATTTTACCAGGCATCTCAGTTTACTTGCGTGAGTTTTTCTCATTTTTTTTCCCGCCCCAACCCTCTATCGCTTTTCCAACGGTTCATCCATCACTAGCCTGTGTACCGAGCCCCCCACCCTGTCCCCTCAGGAAAAATCGGATAAAGGCCCACTTCTCCGATTTTTCCTGAGGGAGGAGGGGTCTGTACACAGGTAGGAGGGTGATAGACTCCTGACACAGGCTATTCATCACAAGACTCTTTTTTCTTTTATTTTTTATTTGGCCTTACTTTTATAATAGCACGTTTTGGTGGCACTGCGGGTTTCAGTTTAATTAAATTTACTTAGGTCTTGCGCTTTTCGCTTGAAAGTAATAAAATAGTGTAAATTGCAAAACCATGTGTCCAACACCTCACTGCTCCACTGCACATTGCATTTTCATCTCTCCTCTGGGTGTTCAATATGCGATGAAGAACTGCGTCTTGTGCTTGATGAGCTTTACGGGTTTTCTAATTCATATTTTGCACCAAGTCAACTGCACCACGAAAGTCACCTTCCGGTTAAGCGTTTTCGTCGGTTCCTAACTCCTGTCCGTAAAAATCGGTGTTCGTTTCTAGCCCGCGACCAAATTGATAAAACATTTTCAAGTGCAATTCATAAGTGTGGTTATTGTTTTCCAACTCCGAAACAATTGCTACGCTTGTAAATTACGCTTGTATACTGAAGTTTTCTTAAATCAGCTCAGGTATACGCAAGGGGGGAGTTGCATGATTTCATTTGCTACAAGCGACTATTTATTTATTTATTTATTTATTTAGTTATTTAGTTAGTTAGTTATTTCATATTTAATAGACGCTCTTTGTTGTTCTCAATATTCTTCTTAGTCACTCGACCTCTTGGTTCAACTCCTCGTGCTGACTCTTCATATGACGATACTTTCTCGGATTCAGCGGAGGAGGAACCTTGCGAGGTGAGAAAGAAGTTATTTCTCACAGCTTATAAAACAGCCTGCGTGGAAGGCGTTAAAAGGGGAAGGGAAAAGGGGAATTTGGGCGCGCGAGAGCTAGTGTGGCGCGAGAGCTCGTGTGGCGCGTGGTCTCGCGCCCTTATTCCCTTCCCTTTCCCTTTCGAACGCCTGCCACGCAGGCTACTTATAAAACTACTCGCAGAACTAAGGCCCCGCCTGTATGGAGAAAATTTGTCACGAGCAGAAGGGTCATTACCCTACCCGAGCCACCCTAGGCGAGTCAACTTTTCATACATTTCCTTACTAAACGTGGCGAACCGTTTACATGACAAATAAAACGTTGGCTCAGCTAGAAGGCCGGGTCAGCCTTTTTTCGATGGTAGGTCACCCTCCTAGCTGGGCCATTTTTCTCCATATAAACACTTTGGTTGACCCAGCCGGGTCAACTGGGTCAAACTGGGTCAGAGCACGCGCGTGCGCTGTTTTTGACAATCAGGATCCCGTTTTTTGAAACTGAAAGACCCGGTATTTAATAGGCATTTTATTGTTTTCGAAAGGCCCGGCATTTTATTTAATAGCTCAGTCCAGTCTCATCTCGTAAGGATGTATTTCCACTGTCGAGTAACTTTTATATTACGTGTACGCGAGTAAATGAAAAAGAGGCAATGTATGGAAGGTCACGTGTACACGTAAAAGTTGAACCTTGCTCAACTTTTAATTTTACGCGCTGCCTTTCATAAATTGCTTCAATTTATTTAAGGTGGATTTCCATTGTCGCGTAACGGTGGAAATCCACCTTAACGAGTAGACCCCGCCTTGTACCACAGGGCACCAATGTTTGATGCTGTTACTCTTTATTTATACATTACAGAACTTAAAAATGTGGAGCAATAAGCGGCCGAACCCCGCAAAGAATGCAAAGAAAATAAAAAGACGCTCATTGAAAAGAAAAGCAGGGAGTCAGAGAGGAAGTTTTTTGAGCGCCAGAACGCTTCTGCTACTTGTAAGCTTACTTTTAAACCTATATTTTCTTATTTTATTTACCGAGTGGCCCGTACGAATTTTACATTCTCTGTTGAAAATTTTGATGAGATTATACTGAGTTTTACGCTGTTAAGATTGTATATTTTCCCCATCAAATTCATATTAAATTATTACAAGCGTACAGTAATAGGTTGCTTTTCAAAGGATTCAAATTAATGTAAGGATAGTTGAATAAAATGCTAGCAATCGCAGGTGCTGTAGGGAGCCATTTTGACTGGGTCTGGTTCTGTGTTGTGGCCAAGTTACCTTAATGCACAACTTTTCAAGAGAGACGCGACCTTACTTGCTGAGAGCAGCAAAACCAGTGAAAACGTGACTGAACAACTGAATTCGCATAGTTTCAAACTGATTCTCGCAATTATTCCAACTTGCGCAGTTATTTTAAGACTGGCAAATTAAGTTGGTGCAGAGTTCGAGCTCCGACAGATACGATAAAAAAATTGCAGTATTACCTTGCTGTTCAAGGGACGAAAACAAAATGCGTAGAAAAGCGTGATGCTTGTGCCCGAAGTTCCCTTTCCCGTTGTAGATCCCTATTGGAATGTAACAGCTCTCCTAACCCTAAAAGCCAATTGATTCGATACCCTAACCGTGAAACAATGGGAAATAATGATAAACAATGACGTGTTATTGTTTTCTGCGACCAATGAGGAAACACCTTACGAGCAGCTCCTACATTACTGCCCGACTGGGGAGCTTTAGCGACAACGACTGCGACCGTAGGGAAAGCGTCACTATTAAAAAGTCTTCGGGTTTAAAGTCGATTATTTCAATTTGCTTAAAATGTAAAATGCCAGTAAATTTCTCAGGAATTGAATTCTTGCGACTGAACTTAAGTTTAGAGGGAGAAAGAAAAAATTTCGTCCTGATATGTTTACGTCCTCCATAAAACGTCGTCCAGCGAGGTAATTTCATGCTACCTCGTTCCCAGGGTTCTTTCTCTTAGGTTGAATTATACGTTCTATTCGTGCAGCGACGGTAAAGAAATGTACGAAAAAGTGCACATGCAAAATTGCTGCACGTGCAAAATTGTTGCCGTTGCCGTCGTGATGGCTAATGCTCCACAATAGCCAACTATGAAGCACTGGTGTCTCCAAAACAGTCCCATGATCCATTTCGACTTAACTCCTACCCAGTCATAAGTGGACCTCAAACTGGCGTGTGACAATTATCCTACGATTACAGCCGTCGTTGCGGGAATGGTTCATGAGATAAAATTCAGTTATATGTTAAGGCCGTTTCCCTGATAAGCTTTACATTCGTGTACATTTACATTCAAATCTGAACAAATTTTAATTGGAACCGTTCATGTTCACCTATATTTCTTCTGTACTGTTGGTCAAATTTAAAATGCAACAGCAGACACATGTAACATAAGCACCTTTAATATTTGGCCATTAAAAAGAACATGCTTTCAAAGGTGGTCAAGAAACACAGGGCAACCAATCCTGTACCGACAAATCTTTGACCAGAGCTCTCAACTGTTGGTTTGTCTGTAGAGGGCCCATAGCTTGTGAGTTTTTCATGCATTAAAACTGTAACAGAGCCATCCTTTGGCTTGTATTGGCTCACTCCCAAGGGCGCATGCTCTCTGGTGTGGTTGTTGTGAATCATCCAATAGATACTTGCCTGAGGATCCTAAAACAAAGAACGTTTTTAAGGTTCAAACTAGCCATTAAAAGTAATGTTATATACAGTAGAATCCCGATTTTTCTTTTGCTCTTGATTTTTCAAACGTCTCAAAGGCGCGAAAGATGTTTGTCACACGAGAGAAAAACCCTTCTCCAACATGATCTACATGACGACTTTTGCTTCTGCCACGTAACCAGAAAAGTCTTCAGGAGAGAAGTTGTAGTTATGTGGATAAAAAGCGCTCATCCAACTAATAAACTTAACATGCAGGCGGCTAAGAAACTTTCACATGAAAGGTCACACTTAGGGATTCAATCCAGGGCTACTTTCCCAGGGAAAAGATCTATTTCCTAAAGGTAAAAAGATACTTCCCGAGGGAAAAAAAAACTACTTCCTTGAGGGAAAAAAAGCTACTTCCCTTAGGGGAAACATTAATTTCCCAGGGGCAAAAAGGTACTTCCAAGTGGAAAATGTTACTTTCTTTTTGGGGGGAAATGCTACATCCCTGGGGGGTAAACTACTCCAGGGAAAAAAGAGACTTCCCAAGGGTGAGCCCGTAGAAAAAGTGTTAGTGTGACTGCACCTAATAACGAAGATTAGCCAACCAGTTAAACGCACTTACTGTAATTAATTAACGTTGGGAGCCCGTGACATGGACTTCGGCGGTGCTTCGCAGACAGACGTTTCTGGCCGTGATTAGTTTACGCAAGTAAGTAGAAACACTTACCTGTGCGGTGCCGTTAAAGGCAGTAACAGAATGCCCCAGACCACCATGGTAAGTAGAGACGTATCTATTGAAAGGACCTTCCGGATCTTCATCAGCAACCTTGTTGATTATATCCAAAAGAACACTGCCGTTTGTGACTTGAGTGGTGTATGGGGCTGGGATTGGTTTTCCAACTAGCGTCACGTTCCAGTCCAATGCAATGGTTACAGTGATGGGCGAGGCTGGCGACTAGATGAAAAGAAGTAGATGTACGTAGTTAAGTGGAAATTTCTTTTAAGTGTAGAATACGCTACTGCTTATGGTTATCTTTTAAATGCCCGCACCCATCACCCTATAACTCTAATTCACAGACTAAAGAGGTGCCACATGACTTCAATCTACAATGATAGTAAACGACACTACAGAAAGTACTGGCCCGGGTTCCTGGAAAGCCGATTAGCGCTAATCGAGGATTAAATCTCGCTAATCGCGGAATACATTTTGTCCCACGATTAGATCCTGTTCCTGAAAGCATCATTAATATTAATCTAGGAATAAACTAAGTGTTAATTTTAACCCACCTAGCGAGGTCGATTAAGTCACTAATCGGGGGAAAACGTTTGTAAAACAAACAAAATGGCGGACTTACCGTTGCCTCAAATACGTGAAAAAAAGTTCCGACAACAAGAAATTGATCTCGACCAATGGACTGATGGAGAGCTTTTCAGTAAAAACGGGTTTGGCCGAGAGTCAATTCAATATTTGGTAGAAATCCTCAAGAACGACCTCGAGAGAAAGACGAGGAGAAAACATAAGCAGTTGCCAGGGTGGTTACTACTTCATGTAATAAATTTGGTCATTATAAAACATGGACTGTGGACTGCGGATTGAATATAGGGACTATGTTATAAAAACTGGGCCAATTGTTTCTAGGTAGATGAAGAATTTCGGTTTCCTCTAGCTTCTTCTCCTTTGGTTCAACCTAGACCACTTCATTTTCCGCCATTTTCCTTTACTTCACCCGTGCCTAAACATTTTTCGCGCCATGTTTTTTAAAAGTAATCATCCCAAAAACTAGTTAAACCGGTTTATTTTAACACTAATCTCGGATTAGTTAATTGTGGGTTTATTTCGCTTTCAGGAACTCCTTTTTAACCCACGATTAGTTATCCAAGGAATAAGAAAATTAATCGTAGATTTGACGCTAATCGGAGGATAGTTTAATCGGCTTTCCAGGAACCGGGGCCTGGTCAGTAGCTTCCTTCTTTATGACCACACCTAAAGATTTCCTTTCATCGACTACCTGACATTGCGGAACACATAGCCTGGTCTCGCGTGACTTCTCACGGCTCCTCCAAATGGAGAGCTTGCTCGTAGGCTACGAGGCACAATGTACAGTATCGCGCGGGCCAGGGCGAAGGATTTTCGCGTTTAGCTTTCATTTGATTGGCCGTCTTTCTAGAATCAAAACTGCATGGTTAGAATGCCATGTGCTGCGAAATAAAGAGCGTCACATGACGAGCCAAGTGTAGGAAACGCCGTCGCTTTCTAACGGGCAGTACAAGCAAAGACATCTTGGCTATATACGATGATGATGATGACGACGACGAAGAATCTGGTATATTTTGAACTCACAATGACCTGGTTTCCAAATGGCTTGATTAGCTCAAGGGATGGAGCGTTACGCCCGGGTATTATAAAAGTCAGGGTTCGATATTTCCGGTATGAAGCACGAATTTTTCAGGTTCTTTGTCAACCACTTAGCTTGTTTATTCTACTGCAAAAATCAGGTTCACTTTCATATCTTCATCCGCAAATATTATTCGTTTCATGTATAATGATGTTATTTTTTTAATGATAATGATAATGATAAACTCAGTGCGTGAAAGCGGACGCATTCGTTCGTTCTTGTTTGCTGAGCCCAGCGACCCCAATCAGCAAGAGAAGGGCACTAAGGCCTACAGCGATAATGATCTCACTTGTGTTCTGTCCTTTCTACAAAGACTACCTTACCTGGTGAGAGCTTGAGGCTGGTTTGCAATATCCACTCGTAGTGTGATTATGATCGGAGTCAGCAGAGAATGTGGTGAAGCGGAAAATGATACTGGAGCCATTTTCAGGAACGTAAAAATCCACGCCACAAGGAATCGTCTTCCCACTTTGCTCTTCAAGAATCATCCAATGCTTATTAGTCGCTGAGTCATCCTCGATTCCGTACAAACCGGTGATAACATAACCAATTCCACCATGGTAAACGCTATCGTATTTGTTGTAAGGCCCGTTTTTGTCGTTTTCAGCGGCCTTGTTTACCATTTCCATCAAAGTGGTACCGTTTTGAACTTTCATAATGACACTCGCAGGAATTTCTTTCCCTGCTTCCTGCACATTCCAGTCCATCTTTAGAGTGACTGTAACCTGTATGAAAAGAGTGGCGTTTTTTATGCTGGAGACGTTAGGTCTTCTGGTGTAAACACGGAACGCATAAAAGTAAAATGAAAACATTGAAACAAGCAGAATTTTCTCAAAAAAAGACAAAACATTGACTCTTTCCAATGGTCCCTGGATAAGCCGGGTATAAAGGCGTCCCAGTTTACTGCGTACCGTTTTCATACAACACGCATTTAACGTCTGAAAGATTTCAGTGGTCTGTTATATGCGCCAAGGGGTAGTGGTGGTGGAAGGTACTCCCTCTAATGGCCAAAACGAGGTGGCTCCGCCCAAAGGGAGTACCCTTTTCAAGCCTCAGGTATATGAAAGGAAAGGGGTTTCTGTAGTTGAAGTATATGAAAGGATAGCGAAATCTGTCATTGTGGTCTGTACAAGTACCTAAAAGGGCTAACAGGCGCATTTTATGGCTGTGAGAAAGACAAAGAAAACTTTCTGGCTTAGTGATTTATTCATTGACTATTTTCCAATTGCCCATAATACACTCTGTTTGCCCCCCAAATTTTGCATAACTTATTGTCTTAAAATGCTCTTGGGAAAATGCAATACTCCCAGGAGCATTTAAAAACAATGGTTTATGCAGAATTTGGGGGGCAAACAGAGTGTATTATGGGCAATTGGAAAATAGAGAATATGTAAAACAAGGTGCATTTATAGTAGTTGAAAAGGGTGCAGCGTTCTAAATTAGTCCGTGAAAGGGGTGCCATTTGTCAATAAAAGCTATACGAAAGGGGTACCTTAGCTTTTCTTTCAAAAACGGTATATAAAAGGGTAAGGGGTTGGACCTCGGGGCGGAGCCTCCCCGTTTTAACTTTTGTTGAGTACCCCCCCCCCCCCCCCCCCCCCGTATGTGCGTCTGTCTTGTATGCCATTTTTATACTGGACAACGACCCTGTTTTTACAAACAGTAAAACTTGAACTAACCTACAACAAGAACTTCAGACATTACAAATCTACAAAAATTCCACGATGCGGCCAAGAATGATCCGGAAGGGCAGGAGGGTTAAAGATGCACACAAGCGCCGAACACCTTTAGCTTTTATCGATAGTCGATTTGACCACAGTTTAGTGTAGTCAGGAATGAGTGTACTACATTACATTGTAGATAGTTCTATTATAAGCATACATAAATATCAGTTTAGAAAATTACAGGCGCGCTGCTATCTATGTGTAATCAAATGGTGACGAGTGAAATTACAAATTAACGCTGAAATTTCGCGCCAAAATTAAGGAGTAATTCGTCACCTATGATATTAGGAAAGATACTGAACAGCCGGAAAATTGAACGTGGATTGGCTCTGTTGTCTTGCCTTACATGCACTACTAATGACTGCAGATAGCTGTATCGATGGTTTTGTGAACAACTGTATGTAGTGCTTTTCCTTACTTTCAGGCTACTGTAGCAAATAATCAATTAACCCCTTTGAGAGCCAAGAGTTACCAACATCAATATTCTTCTAAAAGGGCTGTTCGAGATCTGAAGAGAAATTTTGTGCGGAGGCCAAAGGCTATGATCTGCCTTACATCAGACCGTTATTGCAAAGCAAAAGAAAAAAAACTAAAAGCAGTGCATTCATACCTCGGGCAGATGTGTGTGCCTTCGCTCACGTGACTCAGCTGAAAATGCAACAAAGTAAGTCAAAATCATCATTTTCACCATCTTTAGAACTACCACACCACCATCCTTCATTTTTGCCATGATCATCATCATCATCATCATCATCATCATCATCATCATCATCATCATCGTTCTCATCATCTTGATCATTACCGTCACAGTTATCTTCGTCGTCGTGTCGTGAAGTTATGGCATCGGTTAAGCAAGATCACAAAAAAATCGCAAAAAGGCTCTTTGTCAAAAATCAGCTCGTTGTTGGAAATTTGCGGCGAGATATTGGCACCGTTTTACTCTACTGACTCTACACTAAACACTCCAAATATTAGCAGGATTTGCTAAGTCATCAGAGCATAGTGGTGCTAATATACACCATCAATTTGCATTAACCCGCTGGTTTCAGGCAAGGGAGCCTTCTGGCTTACACGAGCTTGCCAAAGCTACATTTTTCACAACCTGTTTCCAATCTACGGTTTTTGCGAAAATTTAACGTTACTACTGGATGAACTCGACTTTCAATTTAACTTAATCGATGGATTAATAGTTAAGTGAATTTTGTACAAAATTATATGCTTTCCGCTCTCTGTCAATTCCTTTTTCGTTTTTCCTTAGATGTAATGTACTTAAAATAAAACTATGATAGAAATGAGAATTATTGTAACTTAACATGTTTTCCTTCTGTTCCTTTCCCTATATTCTTCTTTTAACTGGGCCGCCTAGATTAGCAATTACTATTTTGCGGGCCAGTCTATTGTTACTACTATTTTTATTAAGTTGAAGTTCTAGAAGTTGAAGGTACCAATCTATCAAAGTACGTGACGTGCTGCTTACTGGCCCCCTCCCCCAAGGTCTGCTTAAGACCAATTGTGCTCTCTATGCCATGCACATACAATCCGTCTGGTAATCCCAAATTCGGTTATTAGGCCCGCGAAACTGAAACTTATCTGAAAGTATTTTGCATAGCCTTTCAAATGGTTGCTAAACGTAAAACAATAGAAACACTACCAAAAGCAAACCCTTTTTTGTTTGAGTTTGAATGAATATAACCTAAACTAAAGGACCCAACAAATAGTCTGTAGTGCGCGTCTCTCGTTTCTGTGTGTTTCTAATCTCTGGTGCTTTCATACTAGCTTTCTCTTAATCACAAACCACATCTTCTAAGAAGTCTCTCGGTCTAAGCCATTAAAGTGAATTTTGAACCTCAAATATGATCTTAAATTAGCATGTTCTGTCACGCCGCGCCTTTTTTGCACGTCCACGCCACATGCCGGCCGTTTAGTCATGCAAAATAATTAGAGAGTTGGCTAGTTGACTAAAAACTTTAAAACTGACCAGAAATACATGTGGATTAAACATTAAGAAAGTTCGGAAGCTTTATCGTTGTCAACCGATATTTTACGCAAACCCATTGAAAAAAAGCGACGATGTATCCCAACTACGGTCAAGTGTTTAAGTCAGTACAATAAATGCAGTAGACCGTTACAACTCAGCAGCAAAATAGTTATACTTCACAGCGAACTGTATGGCCCTGCTTAATCGAAAAAATTTATCATTACAGTATCGAAAATTGTAGTATTTGACGATCAAAAGGGTTGGTTCGAAGAAATAGCTCTACTAGGAGCAAATGACATGGACGCGGATGAAAAGCTTATTTTGAAAGGCTTGTTTCTCTAAAGGTTCTCTTTTTTTTCACTGCTCAAATTTCTTTATAAGTTAACAATGTAGCACGCTACACTGTCAAGGAGTACAGTTACCTTCAATGACACTGAAAACGATGCAGAGGTAAAACAAACTCCTCATGGCTGGTCCCTTCATCATTCTCCGCCGTGACCGCACTCAGGTAACAATATTTGCCAGGCGTAGATTGCCTTTCACAGCATGTACTTGCTTTTCCGCCGGAAATAACTATTGATCCGTCCCGTTTTGTTTCACAGACTGGCAGCTGCCAATCATGTTTTTGTAAAAGTATTTGACCAAAAGAATGCGTTCAATAGAACAATGCAATTTGAAAGTAATTAGACCGTATTCTTACATTAGAATAAAAGGAAAAGTTGTAGAGTCAGATTATCATAATCCATGAAACATTTGGAGCTCATGTGATTGTGAACGAGTAATTTTCTTCGTATTTCGTTGATTCCATAAGAAAATCAGTTCGAATGAGGTCCCGAAGCGAGCATGCCTATTTGCCGAGTTAGGAGTTTCGAAATGGATTTCTAGTTAGGATTTCGAGTTGGATTTTTTTCGAGTTCGCTCAGTTTCGAGTTAGCAGTCGAGTTAGGATTTCAAGTTGGATTTTCGAGTTAGGAATGATCAGCAGTTTACACATCGTCCTCTCTGGAAGTAAAGAATGTATTGGGGTGATCTTGTTCATGAATATTATCTTTTACTCTCACACACACGTACTAGAACAAGTCAGTGACTTTGCACCAGTGCAACCAAGTCAGATTACTGTAACTTCTTGCACCCAAAAACAAGCACTTTGACCTTAGGGATGGACCATTTCATTTTTCATGGGGTGGGGGCGGTGGGCAATTTCATTCGGTAGCAAGAGAGAATTTTCTCTTGGTGCACGTTAATCGTGCAAAATTAGTACATAATCCTGGCTAGAAGTGTGGGTATAAATATCTTAATTAAAAAGAAAATGTAACCATAGCGATACTGATGCGCTTTTGACTGATTACTATTCACCAAAGGGTAAAGCTACCAAAATCTTGCGCGCGGGGTTCTGGGCATCAAGAGTCAATTGATTGTAGCGCAGGCGCGTATCAGTTCTCCGGGCGAGCGCTCGCGGAAGGGAGGAAGGTATCTTTAAAATACAGAGCGAGTTTGTAAGAAGAATATTGAAGTACCGTATTTATTCGAACAAGCGCCCAACCTCAAATTAGCGCCCATCGTAAGGTAGAAAAAGTTAATAAGCGCCCAGCCTCAAACTAGTGACCACCCCCACCCCACCCCCTTGGGTGACAACGAGATTGAATAATGTAAAGAGATATCCCCAAAGACGGAGTTTTCTTTAGAGTAGGGGTAGTTTTCAGAAACCTTGTTTTGTTTTATGTTCGCGTTTCGTTATTGCCATTTATTGTTTTGTTACAAAATAAACAGACTATACTTGCTGAAAACGGTGAAAATTTAATAAGCGCCAGCCTCGAATAAGCGCGCACCTCGAATAAGGTCCAAAAATTTAATAAGCGCCAGCCTCGAATAAGCGCGCACCTCGAATAAGGTCCAAAAATCTAATAAGCGCCCAGGGCGGTTAATCGAATAAATAAAGTATCCTCTTTCTTTTTCTGTTTGGATGGTTTTGAAATGTTTTGTTTTGTATCTGAGTTCATTAAAAGAAAAACAAAAACGTCTTGCGTTCCCGTCCTCCATGAACCGTGAAATTAGGAAGTTTCGCGTCGCACTCTGAAGTTTCGGCCGAGAAATGTACAAAAGCGTGTGACAGCACGTGCAACGTTGTTCGTTCTTCTGATCTAAATCTAATACTTTTTTGCCGTATTCGTTGTTGTCGCCTCCGTCGTTGCTTAAGCTCTCTATTCAGAAGAAGTCTACAGAAGCCACTCAGGATAACAACAAAGAAGCCTACTCTCCAGTTGGCTTGATTAACTCACAACCTCGTCCCCAGGGCTTTTCCCTTAAAAAATGGGTGGGGCGGGAAAAGGGAAAATTTAATTGCGTATTATTCAAATGCTACAAGTTTATGAAAGGGCGTACCGGCTCTAAGTCACGTACAAAATATGTCAAATGCTTCAGAGTTGAGACAGGCCGTTATCGAGGGGTACTTCAGAAATTTATCGTGACTGCAGAGTTACTGTACGATCAAGCGGAAAGTGATTTTGTCCAATGTCAAACAAAAATGCGGGCCTTTGCCTCCAGGATCTGCAGTGAATTTAAACAAATTGAACTTAATTGAAATAGAATTGTTCATCAAAATACTTTATGGTGTCTGGTCTTCTCTACAACCCGACCATGAAACAAACAAATCTCCGCAGCGGATGTAAGTCAGCCCTCCAGCCAGGAACGATGACGGGTCGCCGATCTGAAACATTTGATGACCTCTTATATCTTTTCTCTTCCGAGGATAAGTACAAAGGATTTTCCTTATATTAAAGGGAAGATTGACCGATCGACTGGAATCAACTACAGCTCTGTGAATTTTAAATGAACCCAAGTCTTTCTTTGTTACCAGTCGTTTGATCTCAGAGGTCAATGAATTTTTTAAAAATACAGGTCATACAAGATATAAAGTCTAAACCAGCGCGTATCGCTATCATATAGCTGAGAGTTAAGGTAAATAGAAATAGGCTGTGTACGGCGATCCACTTCGCGAGAAATGAAATAAATATTAGAAGAGTCGCGAAAACCGACTTTTCAAGTTCAAACTTTGTGCATGTACGATAGTCGGTGAGCTTGTTTGTCATTTGTATGTACTTATATCGCTCTATAAACGTTGTTATATATGTTACTCGCTGTCCCCTTCACAGAAATCGGAGGAAGGCAAAAAAAATACCATAGCCAGCGTCTGTGACAATAAGGAAATCTTGTAAAACTTTTCGTTAATCGTCAAGAGACTGAAAAGGCCGCCCAAGATCGCGCGCTGTGAGGTTACGCATAATTTTAGCTTTTCACATAGCGCTAATTTATTACACCCAGGATTTTAGGGTGTACGAGGGGACACGTGACCAGCCGATGCCAGGGCCTTTTCCCGCCGCACCCATTTTTTAAGGGAAAAGCCCTGGGGACGAGGTTGCGCAATAACCCTGAGCGAGGATTGTGACATCGATGTTGGGATTTGAAATAGCGATATGGCCTTTAGATGGCCTAAACGAATCATTTGGTGGGGTGGATATTCCGTATATTTTTTTTACCTCTCTTGATATTTTCGCCGAAAGCATATTAGTTTTGTTGAACTTGTTACAGTTATGAGAATAAACGCCTCCCTCTTTCAAAAGCCTCCTATCTATTAAACGCCCCCGCTTGTACCCCTGAGATTAAATAGACGCCCCGGGCGTTTATAAGGTCATGTACGATATTTTTACAATTATTGTCTGCAACATGGTCGCAAATTCATCTTTTCTTACCTGGAACAGTTCCAGAGTCCCGCCGCACACCCCAAAGTTATGGGAGTAACCGCCAGGGGGTAACTGTGACGTCATGCAAAATGGTCACCATCTTGGCTGCAATTTTAGACGGATTTTACTAGAAATTTAGTGTTATTGAATTAGCTGGTATAGAAACTAAACCTTACGTTTTCTTCCTTGAAATTAAAGCTATTATTATACCTTAACTTTGCTGTTTTGGGTACTGTCTCTATCTGTTTTTAGGACAAAAAAGGCCATAACAACTTGTATAATTTCCTACGTTCGATATATTAAACTTCTAATATGACTCGGAGGCTTTCTGGTCATTTTTCTACATTTGGTTTGGTTTTCTTTGTGCTCACGTCTCTTTTGGGAATTTCGAGGCAATGGCCGTGGAGTCTTAAAAAAATATTGCAATTTTGACCCTAAAGCCTCGGATTCATGTTGAATTTTAATATATCGAACGTGGGCTTTTGGCCATTTGCACGATAGCGTCGTTTTTAATTACTACCTCACGATCATAATCTTTTTCGCTTTCATATTTAAATTTTGTAATCCCAGCGAGGTTTAAATAACAAAAGACCTACAAGAAAGCAAAACCCTGAAGGATTCTCGTCGTGGTAGTAAAATGACGTCATCATGCAAATGACCTATTGACCTCATATTACTTAAAGAGAATTTTCACTCACGTGACCAGCATCTATGCAAATTTATTGGAACAAAAAAAAAACGTTTACATAAGAAAAAAGTTCAACTACCAGAACCGCTTTGGGACACCAACATGGCCGCCGTTTTATTGTTTCACAACATGGCGGACTTGACGTCATCTCAAAAGGTTCTATACGTTATGTTTCTTAATGTACCCGGTGGTCACCAGATTTACTAAAATGTAAAAGTTAGGAAAAAACTTCAAGGTTCTGGTATCCCATGCCCCACCTTTGTGACGGTTAGTTTCTAGTTACAGAAAAAGATCATGCTTTCAATGGCGGTCAAGAAACACAGGGCAATCAATCTTATAGCAACAAATCTTTGACCCGAGCTCTCTACTGCTGGGGTATCAGAGGTATCAGAGGTATCATTGTATGAGGTATCAGGTAGTCTTGTTGTAACGGGCCCATGGGCTGAGAGTTTTTCATGCATTAAAACTGTAACAGAGCCATTCTTTGGTTGGTATTGGCTCACTCCTAAGGGCGCATGCTCTCTGGTGTGGTTGTCGTGGATCATCCAATAGATACTTTCTTGAGAACTCTGAAACAAAGCAAGACAATTCCAAGGTTTGCAACAGCTTGATTCTCCTAGACAAGCTGATACATAATAATTATTAGTAAAATCCAACTAGTGGTATATTATCAATGCTGCGTTCTGATTGGTTGAGCTACTACTAGGCTATAATATGTTATAGACCACTAGTAGCGAAAAGCGCCAGATTTTTGGCTGCAAAAAAAGGATTTAAGTCTTACTTTAGCAAGCTAAAGTTGTTTTGTCTCGATCTATTATTTACATTGCGCATATTCTATGAAAATAATCATATGCGCATTACAATCTTGAAAAATAATCCATATTAAAAATAACTAATTCATTACAATCTCATATGATAACATGCTAAAAACATCTAAAAAACGAATCCTATGTACATAATTCATTAATATACATATATATATATATATATATATATATATATTCAAAATATCTGATTGATTACCATGAAAAAATAAATTAATAATTATAAATTAATTATACGTCTTCGTAAAGAAATAAGTCTTAAGTTATCTTTTACAAAATGTCAGTGGTTGCTGCTTGTCTAATATTTAAAGATTGTCTGTTCCATAACATTGGAGCAGCCATCATAAACGAGCAGTTACCCATGTTATGGAGGTTACTCGCTCCAAAGACTTAAGGGACGGCGACTTCGAGAGACCTCGAACCGCCTAAGAATCGGGTCATAAGATTAGTTAATAAAAATTAGCTCTATTTTATGTCCAGCCGAATTTATGAAAACGAACCTATACTAGCAATTTAAATTTGCAGTCATTTTGGTGAAAAAGGTCCAGAAGGCGAACGATGTTCTCTCACTGAAGTGTTCGAGTTTCCTGCAATCAATGACCGCTTTTCGTTTAACTATTTCTCTCCTTTAGCCATGTTCCCATCAATACCGTTGCTCGATATATCAACCACACACAACCCCATCCGGCGGCAAATATCTATCTAGCCCATTTCTGGGAGTACCTCCTCCTCGGGGGTGGGTGGTCCGGCCTGGGTTTGAAAGGCTATGGCTCGCAAAGTCACGGTTTTTGAATCTTTTTATGGTGGAAAATTTTCTTCACCAACTCATCTGGTACAACCAAACCTCGATGCAGCTAATTCATGCCAATCGGTATCGCGATGCTACAATGTATACTATACTCTCGTCAGGAGCCCATAACCCTGAACTTACAACTCCCATACTTGACTTAATTATGAAACGGCGTTTTCACAGATCAGTTTATTTTTAGCATCATTTTGCAGTACGTTTCCAGCGAAAGTGGAGGCACCGTCCAGTATGTGTGCACATCCATAGTAGGAAAATAACTAGAACAAAAAGTAAATGCTGACAAAACATCAGAAAACCTATCTGCAAGTCTCCGCTTTTTGCTGATGGATTAGAAAGGCTTATTATATTTGATAGTCAAAATTGGTGGGAGAATCGATATGATAATCACCTGGTCCGTGAAAACGCCGTTGGACGGATAGAAAGTTGTTGCTCGCTCCGGGTTATTGGTTCCTGCTTTCGTCTATTACATCTCACCTGTTCGGTGCCGTTAAAGGCAGTAACAGAATGTCCCAGTCCACCATAGTAAGTAGAGACATATCTATTGAAAGGACCTTCTGGATCTTCATCAGCAACCTTGTTTATGATATCCAAAAGAAAAGTGCCATCTGTGACTTGGGTAGTGAATGAAGCTGGGATTGGTTTACCAACTAGCGTCACGTTCCAGTCCAATGCAATGGTTACAGTGATGGGCGAAGTTGGCATCTAGAAAAGGAGAAGTGGATTTATTAATAATGAGTGCAAATTTTCCTTAAGTGGAGAAGGTGCTTATGGTTATATTTTAATTGCTAACACTCACTGTCTGCAGACTCCGATCAGAGACTAAAGAAGTGACATATGACTTGCACAGCAAAGAAAACGACACCTCAGAAAGTACTGTTCATTAGCTTCCATGTATGGTAATACCTAAGCATTTCTAAGGATTGTCGGAAGGTACGAGCACATCGCACACATGTAAGTCCAAACCGAAACTCACTTTAAACATAAAATACTTCTGAAAACCTAAATCTTAGACAGTTATCTACCAAGGAATTAATGAAAGCTTTCATGAACTCAAATAATTTGTTAGTCTGTTTCCAATAATTCTTTAACTGTCACTGTTATGAAGGCCAATACCGTAGAAGTCCGAAAATAAGCCCATCCATGAATAAGCCCCTCCAAATATAAGCCCCCCAAACTTGTAACGCAAAAAAACCCTCCGATAAATAGCCCCCTCCAAATAAAAGCCCCCGGGGGCTTGTACTCGGAAATTGCCCTCATATTCAAAATAAAACAAACCAAAAACTGTACAGTAATACACAAAAATATCGAATTTGCTAAAGAACTATTAGGAGTTCCAAATGATTGCAGTCAAAAAGTGTCACAGTATATTGCTGTTTGTGTAGTTCACTCCTCGGTCTTGGCTTGGATCTCTTTGGGCCATATAGACAAAGTACTTGCATAGCTTTTAGAAAGATCTACGTTTTCAAGGCGAGTTTCAGTAAGAACTTGCTGCAGATTACTGACTGAGATAAATTTCCTTCCAAATATAAGCTAGCCCAATCGATTTTAATTTTGAGACGCATATTTCCCTCCAAGTATAAGCCTAGCCGATTTTGAAACGCAAGTTTCCCTCCCTATTTAAGCCCCTCCAAAAATAAGCCCCTCAAACAGGGCCTTTGAAAAATATAAGCCCCGAGACTTATTTTCGGAATTTTACGGTAGTTTACTATTTGTACTTAGTTCACCAACTTTTCTCTAGCTATTTCCTTTATCCGTTATCTTTACATTGAACATTTGCAATGCTGAAAGTTCTTACGATCATGAAAATAAAGCTTTGTTACTGTTGTTGTTGTTCTTCGGCTAAACGACATAGTACAGCATATTATACGGTACCGCAGGAAAAAAATGCCATACCATCTGCAAACAAACAAGCAATGGCAAGGGCGAATTTGGGGGTTGGCCTAGGGGACCCCGGCCCCCCCTTTTGTGGTTTATTAAATATTTCAACATTACATGTTCAATATGGAATCCAGAGTGCTAAATTTAAGCGTCCAGAATGTACGAGATTGCACCTCTGAGAACGTCAATCTCGAAAATTTTCCCGGAGCAGCTTGCGCCCGAACTGAGTCGTTCGCAGTCCTGATGGGCGCTATATATCGCGCCCATATTAGAGACCTTTAGATTCAAGACATTCAAGGACGAGGACGACTACGAGTACGAGATTTGACGTTTTTTCGCGTATTCTCAAAATATAGACACCTCGGAAAGCTTCATTTTACCATTTTTCACTAGAAAAGTTAGCACTGTTACCTTTAGTGAAGGAGGTTACACCCTCTCCCCATCGCAAAATGATAAAACGTCTCACATTTGATGACTTGTTTCCGCCACTTCGACATTCCCTCTAAAGTAGTGGGGTGACGACGGCTACCACATTTCCCTCCAAAATGACGCTGGTTCACGCGTGAGCAATACTTTGTATTGAGAAAATCACGTACTCGTACTCGTACACGTCTTAGAATCTAAATCTCTCTATTGCCACTGTGTACTGTATCTCTAGACCCCCTCTATCACAAAATCCTCCGTCCGCCCCTGAATGGTGTCTTGCCTCTAAGTAATTAAACTCAGAACTGTTAACCCTTTCAATGTCAAATGTGGCCAAAGGCAAGTTTCGACCAAATTTCCAAATTTCATTTTCCAAAATTGTGAGAAATAAATAGCATCATGTGAAAGTACAGGCAGAAAGCTTTCATTTGAATGGTCACATCACAGGATTTTGTCCACAGACTGAAAAGTTAGAGTCACCTTACAAAACTCCATCAAACACTCTGGCAGTGAAAGGGTTAAAGCATAAAATTGGACTTGATTATTTCTTTCTTGTTTCAAAAGCCTATCTACCAATCCGCTGGACGCGGGCATAATGACCTCTGGCGATAATGATCTCACCTCGCTGCTACTTTACCTGATCAGAGCTTGAGGCGGGTTTGCAATATCCACTCGTAGTGTGATTTTGATCAAAGTGTGTAGTGAAGTCAAAAATGATGCTGGAACCATTTTCAGGAACGTAAAAATCCACGCCACAAGGAATCGATTTCCAACTTTGCTCTTCCAGAATCATCCAATGCTTATTAGTCGCTGGGTCCTCCTTGATTCCGTACATACCGGTGATAACATAACCAATTCCACCATGGTAAATGCTTTCGTATTTGTTGTAAGGTCCCTTTTTGTCGTCTTCAGCCGCCTTGTTCACTATTTCCATCAAAGTGGTACCGTTGTGAACCTTCATAATGACACTCGCAGGAATTTCTTTTCCTTCTCCCTGTCCTACATCCCAGTCCATCTTAAGCGTGACTGTGATCTGTTCGGAGACAGTTTTATGGAAAACAGATAAACTAAACTTTAGTCTCCATGCAGGCCTCAGTTGTTCAAGAGATGAATAACAGTATCCGCTGGATAAATCTTTATAAAGTGAATAACACTATTAGTTTCCCTAACACTTCTCTAGAGGGGGATGACAAAACGCGCAACCCTACTCCATGAAGTACCCTATGGAGTACCTAAAATGGAGTACCCCCAAAAAATCATGTATTGGTAAAATAAAATACTTTATCAACATGATGAATCGTTTAGATGTCCTGATAGCTTTATTTATTTTGAGCTTGCCAGCCCTCTGATTAATGTTACAGTTTGATGCAGTCCTGGAATTGACCGCCATCTTGAAATTTAGCTTAAAACTGCTGACCACTTCATTATTTAAGGCTTACCCAGTATGCGGGGCCGCTTGGCCAGGATCGGCCAGGATGTCAAGCACCATGGACAATTTAAGCTTGTCAAGCTCGGGTGGGTACTTTTGAAACGTGTTTATATTTTGCCACTTCCTGGTGTAATCGATTCTAAGGTCAACGTTTAAAACTTTTAACCTGAATTTTTTTTGTTGTTTAATCGTGTCCGTCAACAGATGAGGAATGCCGCATCACTAATACACACGTGGAAAAAGCTAGGTACAGCTGTAAGCTTAACAAAGTCCCTTAAACTAGAATGAAAAATTTGGCCCTTTTGGCCTCTTGAAAAAGGAAACGCTCAAGGATGCTGGGCATTTGAGGTGGTCAGCGGTTTAATGTTAAATTTCAAGATGGCAGTCAATTCGTGAACTGCATCGAACTGTGACAATCGGAGAGCTGGCAAGCTCAAAATAAATAAAGCTAAGGTATGTACATCTAAATGGTTCACCATGTTGATAAAGTATTTTATGTGACCAATTCTTTTTTTTTTAGGGGTACTTCATGGAGTAGGGCTCCGAATTTGTCATCTCCCTTCTCTAGAAGATAGTGCTATCCAGCATTTGAACAACAGGGGCCAGAAATTGCCACATATTTAAACTCGACCTGGCCTGTCGTTCTGAAAGCGATGAGTCAAAACAAGCACGCTACACAAAAAACATACAGTTTAGTGTAGTCAGGAATGAGTGTCCTACTTTATATTGTATTATACACATCCATAAATACCAGTTTAGAAAAATACAGGCACGCTGGTATGGAAAGATACTGAACAGCCGGAAAATCAAACTGCTCTTTCCGCTACAATGTAACATTAAAAGACGAGAAGTGAATCTTGATGGGAGAACAAACCAAATCGATTTTGGATGGGATTTGGCAATTTTACAATTTGCTGAAATCACCTTGCAAATTTTCTGACGAAGAATTCCAAGATGAAGATGTCAAGAGAATTTTCGACCGTATTCTAAACGTTATGATAGGCCTTTTTTTTCATGCCATCCGTCCCTGCTACGAGGCGAAAAAAAGAAATAAAAGCTGTCTATTCATACCTCGGAATGATCCGCGTGCCTTCGTTTCCTTGACAAAGCTGAAAGTAAAAACAATGCTTCAATATCGTAATTATAACAACCCCAACCACTACTACACCACAACATCATCAACATCATCATCATCATCATCATCATCATCATCATCATCATCATCATCATCATCATCATCATCTTCAACAACATCATCATCCTCCTCCTCAGCATCTTCTTCATCGCCATCACAATCATTCAAATGTACAATAGGTATTGAGTAAAGCCGGGTGTGACATCACTAAAGCCTCTTCGTCAAAAAACCTGCGTGTTGGTGCAAATTTGGGGCGAGAAATTGGTACCCGTTATGCCCCACTAACGCTACACAAAATATTCAAAAATTTACAAGGATTCGGTGAGGGTCACCAGAGCATAATGGTACTAATATCTCACCGTCAGGAGCCGATTACCGTAGAAGCCCATAACCTGGAGAGAGCAACTCCGATACTAGGGCTATGTCACAGCGTTTTCAAGGACCAGTTTATTTTTAGAGCTGTTTTTCCTGTAAAGATAGAAGCTCCGATCCTTCTATGAGCGCATTCGAAGTATAAGATATGAATATAGGAGAACTAAACATCATTAAAAGATAAAAAAGATATCATTTTCAGGTCTGTAGATTTTGCTGACTGGTTTGGACTTACAAGATATTCTAAATTTGCGACAAAATCAAAATCAAAATCAAAATAAACGGGTTTGTAAAAACATCGTGACAAAAGTATTGAGACAGTAATTATTGATCAACACAATACAAAACCGTTGGTATGGTAGAGAGGTATCTATGACGTGATAAAGAGGAGATTAACAACTTCATTGAACATCAAATAACCGTCATCCTACAATAAAATTCACCGCTGATATTTCGGACAAAGAAATCATCTTCCTTGACACATGGATTTACAAAGGAGCAAGATTTGAAAAGGAATATATCCTTGACACGCGTACTTATTTTAAGCCTACTGAGACATTCCAGTACACACATTTTAAATCCTGTCATCCAATCGGGGTCAAAAAAGGCTTCGTGAAGGGTGTAGGCCACAGACTACTGAGAACTAACTCTTCAGAGGAGACTTTCGAAGAAAACGTCAAACGCTGTGGCTATATGGCCGGGAACCGGTCAAGGTACTCCCTTACATAAGCCATATAGGTACGTGCCGCCCCATCGGGCAGGGTTTTTACGCCGTTTTTGTCTGAAAACGGGCATACACCTTGTCTATTTTGGTCTGGATTTGGGTATGGTTTTCGAGGAACTACGGGGTGTATGAACGTATTTATCTTTTCAATTCCAAATGAGTAAGAAAGAAAGAGAAATATGCGAATTCGAAATGGATTTGAAGAATTTTTTGTGGCTATAGGGCCGGTAACCGGTCAAGGTTTTCAAAACACTAAATGACCTGCAGTCCTACATATTCCCAGTAAATTTCACAAATCGAAAAAACCAGCTAATCTAAACTATCATATGTCGATTAAGAAACGTCAAGCGATCCTGAAATGCTTTATAGACCTCAAGTTTAGCGTTTGATTTACGCTGGGCTCAGAAAACGAAACCATGTTTTGTGACACTTAGAACTTTTTTCAGGTCGCCTGCCTGTCAAGTTTTCAAAATACTAAATGACCGGCAGTTTTATATTTTCAGTAAATTTTACGAATCGTAATATAAAAACCAGGATCAGGATCTTGACATATGATAGTTTCAGGGTTTAGCTGGATTTTTTCGATTTGTGAAATTTACTGAAAATCCAGCGTAAACCAAACGCTAAACTTGAGATCTGTAGAGCATTTCATGATCGCTTGACTTTTCTTAATCGATGTACATGTATGATAGTTAAGATTAGCTGTTTATTCGATTTCTTAAATTTACTGAGAATTTATGGGACTGCCGGTCATTTAGTGCTTTGAAAACCTTGAGCAGTTACCGGCCATATAGCCACAGCGAACATTAAAAGATTCAAACTACACCTTCGAGCGAGAGGCTAACCGAACAACCTAATAGATGAAACACTCTCGGAAGTCAAATTCTCTGACAGGAAGACAGCTCTCAAAGAAAATACCAGAGTGCGAAACTGATATATTACCCTTTGTAACGCAATACAACCCATCTGTGCCTAACCTATTCTTATGGCGAAATGACATCCTATAGAGTCACAACCCAAACTTAAAGAAATATTTAAAGAACCTCCAATTATTTCTTACAAAAAAGGCAGATATACTGGTTAAAGTCAAACTGTGGTAATTCCTTTGACATTACATGTATAAAAGCAATTACATTCATGTCACCATGTACGATATTAACCTTCTAATCAACATTATGCAAATTACCTCGAAATTAGAATTAAGCCACATGAGAAGAGTTATATTCGAATTTACGGGTTTCGTACCCTCTTTAATAGCCTTATTTTCTGTTGAATGAATGATATCAATAAAACTATTCAAAGCACAGGTAGCCTAAGCTCGAAATATGAGCATCGGCGAGCATCGGCATTGTTGCGTAACATTCAAAATATAAGAATTACATGGTAGTTTCGAAAACGAAGCACTCGAAAACGAAGACCGAAGCACGAAGCACCCAAAACTCGAAAACGAAGCACCCAAAACTCGAAAACGAAGCACCCTAGATCGAAAACGAAGCACCCTAAATCTCGAAAACGAAGCACCCTAAATCTCGAAAACGAAGCACCCTATCTCGAAAACGAAGCACCCTATCTCGAAAACGAAGACCCCAAAATCTCGAAAACGAAGCACTCAAATCTCGAAAACGAAGTACCCAAAACTCGAAACCACTGTAGGCTGTACGTCTTGCATGACGCAATCCGAATCAGGTGGAGGCAGCGGATGCGTCCGCACCTCCAAAGGTCCACAAAATCCACCCCAAGGTTTTATAAGAGCCTGCCAACTGTTTAACTGAACGTTTCTAGATGGGATATAGTGTATTAATTTTATTATTGGTCTCGCTATACTTGATACATCTTACCTTAATATGCGTTTTTTCGGTACACATGCATGTTTATGTAGACTTGAAAAACTGTCCGTCAGCAGATTTTGGCGTATTCAAGTACGCGTGAGCAGTAACACAAAAGGTCTGAAACGAGGCTGGAAACGGAGTGTGAGGCTCGCGCGTATTACTCTTACGCACGCTTTACCGACTTCTTTACTGATTTTGAGAAAAAAACCGACTGTTTTGCAGTCTACCATATCGGATATTTTTGACACCGCGTGATCAGATCAGATCAGATCCAGGCAGAATTTTTTCTAGGGTAATAGCCTGGGATCAGGCTCTATGGTGGGGAACAGGAGAATTTTGAAATAAAAGGAGCGAATAAAAAAAGGAGAGTTAAGCTACTGAGAAGGAGGTCGGTGGGGCGAAGCCTGAAGATATGCTTTTTATGCCACCGATCCACCCTTAACTACACTAATTTGCAAATGGCCTTTAACGAGGAATGGAATAGAAAACGCTCATCATTTTGTACGGGGATACTTGCAATACAGTAATACGGCAATACAGTAATATTCTAGAAATAGTTTGGGCGTTCTCAGTTTTCTGATCACGTCCAAAACATAGCCTCCCACCGGGCCTCCCACGCAGCGGCGGAAATGCATTTACAACTTGAGCAGATTTCAACTGCATTCGATTCGTTATCCAATACTCGTTATCGCGCTTGATTTCTGCTGTATTTACATTGGTCTCGTGTTTATAAAGGACAGACCGGTGTCGAGTTTTTGGGTGCTTCGTTTTCGAGTTTTGGGTGCTTCGTTTTCGAATTTTGGGTGCTTCGTTTTCGAGATTTAGGGTGCTTCGTTTTCGAGATTTAGGGTGCTTCGTTTTCGATCTAGGGTGCTTCGTTTTCGAGATTTGGGTGCTTCGTTTTCGAGTTTTGGGTGCTTCGTGCTTCGGTCTTCGTTTTCGAGTGCTTCGTTTTCGAAACTACCCGAATTACATATCGTTTCTGTAACCTACGAAAATGAAACGATTTCAAATAAAAACAGCTTACCTTACTTAAAATGTGTGTTACGTCTCTCCTGTGTGGTCCACGGGCCGATTTATGGCCGTTTTATGGGTTTTTATGTAAACGGTTTTCTCTCTATATAAAGGCTCCAAGTGGGCCAAAATCCCATACATCCACTGTAATTTTAGCCGTGTTTGCCCTCCAGCCATGATGGCTTCATCACATTTTCGTTCAATTCCGCACTCTACTCAACAAAGGTCGGTTACAATACTCTGATATGCTTTTGTGACAAAATAAACTGGAACCGAGGTAAGTTGAAGCTACGCAAATCCATTATTTGAATCTACTAAGTGAGCTTAAGTGGGCGAATAGCCTGTGGGCGAAACTACCGGTTTCCATTTGAAAGGGCACGGAAGGGAAAAACCGTAAAGTGTGCACGCAATATACCGTATCAGCCGTATCTTCAACAGCATCGAGAAGCCCAAAAAAATGACCCAACTGTGATTAGAGAACACATAGAAGTAAAAATCATAGATATGCAATAGGCGAGTAATTAGCTCAATACACATGCCACAAATCGCGAAAACAAACTCACGCTAAAGCGACTCACTGAATTCACTGGCCATCACGAAAGATCTGGGCTCGGTATAAGGGCTCCAGCCCTTAGTATTATCGTCAAACCGATCATAATTGTTTTCGCATCGTATGCTACGGAGTGTGTGCACAACGACATCACCACATGGCTTGCTATGGCCAGCTAGAGGGCCGCTACAGAGCAAACAGGTCAAAGTTGGAGAACACAAATTATATTTACAAAAAAGACGTACACTTAAAAAGAGATTTGCAAATGCAGATCCGGCAGGAAACAAAAATGGTTGTGTGGCGTCTATCAGGTGTCGTATGGTATCATAGATTGTGCATGTCCAAAGTTGTGTGATGTGAGGCGTCACAAAATCTCACTTCATTTACATTACCCCGAAATCGCGCACCAGATGTTTTTTCTGGTCCAGGCTATTCATGCCGGCCGTTTAATTATGCAAAATAGTGAGAGAGTTGGCTAGAAACTAAAACATTAAAACTGACTAAAAATAGTGGATGAAAGATTAACAAAGTTCAGTAGGATGTTTTTTGTCGACCGATGATTTTAAGCAAACCCACTGAAAAAAAGAAGACAATGTATTCAAACTTTCGTTAAAATGGAAATTCACTAACAGTTCCCAATGCAGCAGACCGTTAAGGCAGCAGGTTATAGCAGCAAAAGACATATATATATTTGACAACGAACTGATGGCGCAGCTTACTCGAAAAGCTTCAAACATAGCAGTCTATGATTAAAGGGGTTGGTTGGAAGAATCGAAATAGCTAACTGACGCAACGCATTTGATATGGACGGAGCAGATGAAAAGGTTTTACTTTAGGCTTGTTTAAGAGCTCTCTTTTCTTTCATGCTCAAAATTTTTCTGTTACTAACACTCTGCACAATCAACTAAACGTTCAAAAAACGTTACCTTCAATAACACTGAAAAAGATGTAGAAGCAAAACAAACTCCTCATGGTTGGTCCCTTCATCTGAGAGTACTAAAGTCCGCAGGTGACAGTATTTGCCAGTTGCCTTTAGGCCACAAATAACTTTTGATTAATTCAGTTTTGTTTTATAGTCTGGCAGCTGTCAATTATGTTTTTGTAGACGTATTTGACCAAAAGGACGCATACAGTGGACCGTATTTTATAATTAGAATAGAGGGAAAAGTTTTGAAGTTAATGAAGTCAGTTTATAATCCACAAAAATGCTTATATTTATACAACATAGATGAATACAATTTTGTACTAATGTGATTAAGAATGAGTTATTTTGTACCCTGCGAGCAGTGGTTTCAGGCCGGACGCTACGCTACGAAGGGAGAGAAACCACTGCGAGCAACCGTTTGATTCTTTGATCAAGCCGCCGTCCAGCGCTGTGGACGAATAAATTAACTTTGAACAGGTAAAACCTGTTTCAAAACAAGTCTAGGCTCTCGCGCATTTGCTTACGCTAATAATTGCTGTCCTTAAAACGAGCCTGCTGTATCCAAAGGGGAATGGGGACGAAGCTTGAGGGGTAACCTGAGATCAGGCCCAATTTTAGCGGTTCTCATTCATTTTCTCTAACGGCTAGCGCTAAAATTGGGCCTGATTTTGGCCGTAACGCTGATTGGCTGTCGGAAACGCCGGAAGTTGAAAGTGCTTATTCCTCTCGTAATTGTTTTGGTGAATGATCCGTCGTCGGCGAAGAGAAAGGTAGATTTTGCTGTCTTTTTTATTGTTTGATGGTCTTAAAGTAGGAAAATATGCCTTAATATGTACCATGGAAATTCAGAAACTTCATATGGCTGTTCATATCTTCTCTGGATTTGCTTTATTTACGGAACTAATGTGAGTGTATCGCGGGGTTGAATCCCTCTGCAAGTTGCTGCCCGCTAACAAGGTGCTTTTTGATTTACCAACAAACGAGTGCAGATCAAAATACTATCCATCTTAAAAGTGGTTTTATTTGACAGTTTAGCCAGGGATGATTTTTCTGAACGGGGTACGCAAGCGGAGGCTCATTGCGAAAGAAACCTCAGTAGCGCCAACTGTGAAGTATCAGACGAAAAACATCGCATGATCGCTGAGCAAGAATTTTTGTTGGCATTATCATAAAAGCTAGCGGCGCTACTCTTAAGGTAACAGACTTGTTGTTTGCCTTCGCTTTTTTTAAAAAATAAACCAGGGAAACTGGTGTCCTCGCTCGTTGGCTGTTTGCTGTTTGCTGTTTGTTAATTTCGACACACAAAATAAAATTTAGCTAGCTTTTCAGACCTGCAGTAAAAAAAACACACCTAATTAAAGGAGAACTACAAAGTGTGTTTGTAATACTGTTTTTCGTTTCGCCTATAGCTTTCCAAAGTGATAATGTTTACATGGATTTACTAGTATAAAGAAATATATATTTTTTAGACGGTTGTTTCTCTAGTAAATTCCCAAATTGCAAGTACGGGACTAAATCAGCTGAATTAAATGCATTTGAGAACTCGTTGCTTTGTTCTGAGATAATTTATATATCCTTTTAAAAAATTCGCGATATATTTCTCCAAGATTTTGAAAGATTTATGTACTGAAAATCGGGAAAACTGCCGAGGAAAATATAAAGGCAACAGGAAAAAAGAAATTTCAGTATTTTAAATTCGACCGCGCCTAGCCAAAACATCAAAACTAGAACATCTGGTGTCGCCGTCTTTTAGAAGACTTTTTACCTTCTACGCCAATAGAATAACCTTTCAAGATCTCCTTTAATCCCGCAAGAAGTTAAATGTGATTGTGCTGACTGTTTTATTTTTAGTGGAAAAAACTAAAAGAGAAAAGCTATTTTTTAAGTCAGCGAGTCTGCATTTTTCCCACGTATGGAAAATTTGCATACTAGAAAAACAAGCAACGGAAGTAATTTTGGTTGGCTGATTCGGCAAATGTCAATCAATCAAAAAAGTGGGCGGCAGACGTTTCGTAGAAGGTTTGTATCAGGCTCTCTTTTCGTTCCGCCTTGCCCGCCGAAATGTTATTTACAAAGCGAAACGAAAATTGAGCCTGATCTCAGGTTACTTGAGGGGTTGCAAGAACGATCAAAATGGCGGCTGCGGCATGTTCATACGATCCCCTGGAAAAACGTTGTCTTCCGTCCCGCAGGGCTTAAGCTCTTTAGGCATAAGTAAGCTAACAAGGGAACAGCTGTTAAGTGTTCTACAAAGATACTCGATGTTATTCCGATCATAGTCTTTATTCAAGTGATTACACAATAACAAAACATAAAAGATATTCTAGTATGTCGATCACGTGCCTGTCACTCACGGTACTAATAATTGTATTTATAGGAGCTTGTACATCACGTAACATTCCCCTTCCCTTGTCGTAAAGACGATTTAAAACGGAAGAAGAAATCACAATGTCTCAAACTGTAAAATGTGCGTCAATCAATGTCCACGAAGATAAATCAGCGTAAAATCAATCAAAATCAATAGAGTGTTTTCACTCACGTCGCCAGCATCTATGCAAATTTATTGGAACAAAAGGAAGCGTTTGCATAAGAAAAGAGTTCAACTCCCAGAGGATTGTTCTGGGACACCAACATGGCCGCCGTTTCATTGTTTTGGGACACCAATATGGCCGTCGTGACGTCATGTGAAAACACTCAATAACGAATATGCGACAAGTCCGGTTGATGATATCTAAACGATTGTCTTTCCTGGTCCCTAATGAACATAGTCCTTTAAATACGCTGGGCTTCTAGAGGTCCTCTTGGGGCGTTGCGAGACAGTACTGGGTGTGTCCTGGTGCGGTTCCTGGGGCTGGCTGGTAGATTGTCTTGTTTTTATTTAGTTGTTTGGCTTGGCCGTGATCGAATCTTGATTCATGGTGGTGTCTGGTGCTGGTTCAGAGATGCCTGTCGACTTCTGCGGGGTGGGTTGTTGGTGTTTAAGGTCGACCCTGTTCCGGCGATAAGATCGATTGCTTTCTCCCAGGCTTTTTGTCCTAATCTGAATGGCCTCGTTTGACGGCTGCTTCAGCCTTTCCGTTGGTTTGCTGATGTCCAGGGCTTCCTGGCCTGTGTTCGAAACCCCACTGGTTCGCAAAAATGGTATATTGCTCACATGCAAATAAACTGTGGGCCGTTGTCGCTGATTACTACTTCCGGAGCACCCTGTCTCGCAAAATGACACTTGAGTTTCCTTATCACAGTGCTGCCTTTCGTGTCTATTAGGTGGTCTATATCCCAAAAGTTGGAGAAGTAGTCAACAACAATCAGGTAATCATTGCCATCAATTGTTTAGAGATCAATTCCAATATTCTCCCATGGGCGTTCAGCGATTTCATGGCTCATCAGGGTTTCCTTTTGTTGCTTGCTGTCATACTTACTGCAGGTTTCACACTGTGAGATGTATTGCCTCAGCTCGTCTGACAGTCATGGCCAGGATATACATTCACGGGCTCTTCTCAGGCAACCGTTAATGCCAATCTGGGAGCTGTGTAGGCGTTCTTTTATTTTCTGTCGCATCTGTTGCGGGATGATAAGGCTTTCACCTTTGAAGACAAGTCCATCATACACACTCAGCTCATCCCGGTAGCTGAAGTATGGTGCGAGAACAACAGGTAGAAGGTGTTTGTCCTCTGGCCGTCCGGTCTGGATGACAGTCTTTAACAGCTGCAGAATCTGATCATCATGGGTGCTGCGCTTCATCTCCTCCAGGCTTTCGTCAGTCATGGGGAGTAGTTTAACTGCATTCACACGATCAAATTTTCCTTGGGTGTTGTCAGTGTTTGCCAGGAACGCTCTGCTCAGGGTGTCTGCTAAGTACATCTCACGGCCTGGTTTTTACACAATGGAGACATCGTATTCATGCACCTTTAACAAGATCCCTTGAAGCCTCTTTGGTGCACTCCTCAGGGATTTACTGGCAGTCACAGATAACGGCTTGTGCTCACTTTGGACAGTCACTGGACGACCGTAAACGTATTGGTCAAATTTGTTGAGCGCGAAAACTACTGCTAACATCTCCTTTTCAATTTGGGCGTAGCGTGTCTGGGGGTCTGTTAGGGCGCGGCTTGCAAATGCTATGGGTTGGCCTTTCTGTATTAAGGTAGCACCAAGTCCCTTATCACTTGCGTCACATTGAACTGTCAGCTCTCCCTTTGGGTTGTAGTACTTTAGTAAGGGTGCTGCGGTCATAAGCGCCTTAACCTTCTCAAATGCTGCTTCATGCTCATGTCGCCATTGCCACTCTACATCGTTGCGTGTCAGCTGCTGTATGGGCTCCAACACCTCTGCTAGGCGAGGTAAGAACTTGGCGAGGTAATTCACAAACCCACAAAATTGTCTCACAGCTTGAACGTTGTTAGGCTTAGGCATTTGTTGCGCACAGCTTCAACTTTGTCGGGATCAGGTTTAAGGCCACCTGCCGTGACTAGGTGTCCCATGTAGGGAATCTCTTTGCACATGACCTTTAACTTCTTCTCGTTCAGCTTCACACCTTTCTGTCTGCAACGTTGTAGGAACTGTTCCAAGTTCTTATCATGGTCCGCCATTGCTTCTTCTTCTGTGTCACCCACCCCATAAACAACCATGTCGTCATGGATTGTTAGTAATCCATCGAGGCGGTCAAGAGCCTGTCTCTTTTGAAATATTTCACTGGCCACACTAATTCCAAATGGTAGGCGTTTCCATCGGTACCGCCCGAAAGGTGTGTCAAAAGTCGTCAACTTGCTTGACTCGTCATCGAGTTGCACGTGCCAATATCCATTTCGTGCGTCAACTTTTGTGAATACTTTTGCACGAGAGAGATCTGGAAGCACATCGTCTATTATTGGCAGAGGGTACCTCCCTCTCTCCAAAGCTTTGTTCAGCTGTTTAGGATCCAGGCAAAGACGCAGATCGCCTGACTCTTTCGTGGCAATACCCAGGTTACTGACCCAGTCGGTGGGTTCGTCAACAGGCATCAGTACGCCGATGTCTGTCAGTCTCTCTAATTCTGTCTTTAACTTCGGTTTGATGGCAAATGGTACCCGTCGCGAAGAAGATACGTTAGGGAGAACTGTAGGATCCACAGCCAGATGTTGCTTTCCTTCAAGTGTCCCCAAATCGCCTTCAAATACATCTTTATATTCTTCGATTATCTCTTGGGCTTTTTTTGTTCCACTGGCCTTGTCCATGGTTTTAGTCGCAGCGACCTTCTCAATTAAAGTTTTCCTCGTGGACTTCAATCAGACCCATTTGCTGAATAACTTTGGCGCCTAGCAACGGGGTCAAATTCTCTTTGACGACGATGAATTCAATTAAGTACTTCCGGCGGTTTTTTGGATTGCGTAAGGTCACGCGACATGTCCCTTCCGGTTTCAATTCTGTTTTGTTGCACATCTGCAAGACACGTTCACTCGGCTTAATGTCTTTTGCATTGACATATTTGATAGGTAATACATTTACCGTGGCGCCGCAATCAATATGGAATTTGACAGTTTGAGCAACTGTGCATAAATGTCTCGTTCTGAGATAGCGTTGACAGTGTCTGTCGTCTCAATCAATCAATCAATCAATCAATCATTTATTTTAACACGTTACGTCAAAGAGCTAAAAAACTCGTTCAAAATACGAACGTGTATAAATAAAATCTATAATAACTACAGCTATATAATATTATTCAATTTTAAAAACAACTCAATAAATATATACATATAAAAAACTTGGTAATAAAAACATAAAATATAAAAAGCTAAAACTGACTAAAAAGCCACATACTAAAAACGTGACTAGGAAAACTATAATACTCGTTCTAAAACAGTTAAAGGCTACAATCGTACACTATAAGACGCGTTCTAAAAAGCTACAGTCGTGCAATTTACTTCTGAAGTCATTAGCATCTCTTGAAAGACGCACTTGAGAAGGCAAACTGTTCCATAACTTAGCTAATGAATAAGTGAAAGAATTCTTCTTAAATTTAAGATTAAAGTTAGGTAATTCTAAAATTCAAGCCCTCGCCTCTTAGCCTATACGGTGTATGCCTGTATTTAAAAAGGCTTCCAATATAAGTAGGTCCCGTACCATTTAAGCAGTTAAAAAGAAGTATTAACGCCTGGTGTAAGCGCCTACAATATAAGGATTTCATGCTAACCGTAGTGAGCAGCTCGTCGTATGACATTGACTTGTTGTGCCCGATTAATGTTCTCAAGATATAACAGTTGCCATCTTCGAGACGGTTGCGTTGACCCGTACCTATGCCTACAAACAAAGGACTGCAGTATTCGAGATGAGGTAATATAAATGCTTTATAAAGTTTTATCATTACATCATGAGGAAGAAAACGCCTTATTCTTCTCAGTGCAGAGGCCTTCGCGTAGACTTTCTTAAGTTGATCTGATATGTGTTCTTTATAGGATAGGTCCTTGTCTAGAGTAACTCCGAGAATCTTAATAGATCGGAGAAATTATATTCTAGCATTATTAAGAAATAAAGAATAACGATAGGCACAGGGTCCGACAGACAATGCTTGAGTCTTAGTACTGTTCACTGTTAAATGGTTAGACTCAAACCACGAGTCTCCGGTGTTGTTGTTACAGAAAACAGATACTCTTCGCTCGATTCTGCGTCTGATAAGCCTTCTCCCACTTGATGAGTTTTTACCTTGCTTTTGCAAGGCGAAATGATTTTTCTTGCCACATGCTCCGCACACTTTGCCGTATGCAAAACAGTTAGTTTTTTCCTGGGCGATGTTTACCTCTACAACGATCACATGGTTTCTCATTCCCACGGTTATTGAAATGTTTCTTGTTCTCTGGTTTCATGTCACGTTGTTTCTGTTTATGCGTGAATTTTACCTCGTGGACATCATCTTGCTTAGACGCTTGATCCATGGACTGGATTTGTGTTTTCGAAACTTCGTCACTTTTCACGATATCGATGCATTTAGTCAAGGTTAGCTTATTTTGGGGCAATAGCCGCTTACGTGTTTCCCCATCTCGGATTCCAAGGACAATGCGGTCTCTTATCAGCGAGTCTTGAAGGCATGTGCAGAAATTGCACGATTGTGCCAGAGTTCTCAGTTCTGCCACGTACCGGTCGATAGGTTCGCCTTCCTGCTGTTCGCGGCTGTCGAAAATGTAACGCTCATAAGTTTCGTTCGTTTCTCCAACAGCGTAATTGTCGAATTCTTTGATTATTTCGGCTAGTTTCCGGCGGTTCTCCCTACTCACGTCAAAACTGTTGTATGTCTTCACAGCTTCTTGGCCAGTGGAACAATGCAACTCTATAATCCTCGCTCTGTCTGTCTAGCTGAGCTACGATGGAATAGTTCTCCCATTGCTGCTTGTAGATTTTCCAATTAACAGCCTTATCCTTGCCTGACAGATCTAGCCCGGTCGGCGGCCGTATACCTTGAATAGCGGGTGGTTGTGCTTGTGCTGTGCCGGCTGGTTGTTCTTCCGAGGGATTTACCATCGTAAATTGCTCTATTGAACGATTTGACGGTTCGATTACAAAACTCTTACCGCTGCCACCATGTTAAGTGTTCTACAAAGATACTCGAGTTATTCCGATCACAGTCTTTATTCAAGTGATTACACAACAACAAAACATAAAAGATATTCTAGTATGTCGATTTCGTGCCTGTCACTCACGGTACTATAATCACGTAACAACAGCGACAGGCACTTTTTCTTTTTTCGAAAGGTAAATACACATTCGCCGTACTCCCTACGGGGCATGGTAAATCCTTGGTCTATCAAATGGCTGTTCTTTTGGCCAAGGAAATGAACAAAGACTGCCCAGTTATCATTATTTCTCCTCTGAAGTCATTAATCGCGGACCAGATAAGAGAGTGTGGACGTTTTGGTCTTTCATCTTGCAAACTGGAAGCTGAAAACGTTGAGTCATTGAAAAAGGAATGCAATTTCGACATTATTTTTGCAGTTCGCGGCCAAATCTTTCCTTCAACTTTTAAGCAAAAGAATTCTTGGCATCCTCGTGGATGAATCGCATTGTATTGTTAAATGGTAAGCGGCTACCTATATTTAACACCAAAAAATTGACCCAATGAAATTAGACTGCGAGCAGTCTCTTATTTTTCTTTTGAGTCACGGTAGTATTTTTTTGCTATTAATCTGCATACTTTTACCTTTTCGCTCGCCGCGCGTGGCTCTGAGGAAAGAAGGACGACCGCTCGCGGTCTACAATGAAATCAATTTGCAAATATAATACTCTATTCATCACTTGTGAAATTTCCTCATTTATTGCAAATTATCGGAAATTGTGCAAGGCAGAGCATTTTCCTCTAACCTTACTGGATTAGTCACACATACATCTATAGTTTTAATTCAGAAAGGTTGCCCATACACATGAATTGGTCAGCACTCTATAGTCGCAGCATATTAAATAATAAATAAGTAAATAAGAATTACTCATGTTAGGAAAGGATCAACTAGTAAGTCATAACAAGTTCTCTCAATGAGATGTGAGACCCTGCTATCAATTTATACAACTACATTGTAGATCCATTCTGTCGTAGGTTAAAATCAGTGTGTTAACCTCCATAATATCAATGCTTAACAGGGCTGTCACCAAGATTTCAAAGTGCCGGGTTTTTGTAGTTAGTAGGTGGGGAACTGAACAGCCAGAAAGTTCTTTTGCTCTCGTTTTCCTTTTGTTTCCCAAGACAATAGCCGGGGGTAATAACAAGTAGCCGCAGGAAATTCCCCAGGTCCCTAGCGACACTCCTGGCTTAAGTTATTCCAGTCCTTCAAAAATCTAGAAACAAAACTGAACTTGTAAACATTGCTAGACACTGATGGCTGAATAAACTTGTTAGAATGGAACTGCCTTTTGACTCTGTATATTACATGGGCTGGCATAGGAAGGCTAATGAGGTTCTTTATAGCCTTCCGAAAAGCGATCCACCTTGTATTTAGTCTATGCCTCTGAAGGGGCACCCACCAAAACTTATTAAGTAAATTTGTAACAGCCCCCAGGACCTTGAGAAAGAAGACTTAACCCATCTTGCTAATCTGCATTGTACCTTTTCCAGTTCTAAGATATTCTTAGCGAGATATGGGTCCCATACACAGCTCGCCTACTCAAGTGTGGCCTTATGGGTAGTGCCGAATCCAGTCCTTGAGATAAGGGAGGGAGCCGGTCATCCAGACCCATAGATAAGGGGGGGGACCCGGTCTCCAAAAAGAATTTTTTCGTCCCCTTCGGGCCTCAGTTTGGTCTAAAAATAAGGGATGGGGGGCGGGGCCCCCGGGCCCCTCCCCTGGATCCGCCACTGATTTATTTGCCCTCTCCTTTTTCTACCCGATTATAGAATAATCTGTCTGTAGAGAGTGCAACATTGTATTTCCGAGAATAAACTGTAGCCTCTTAGCCAATTCACCGTATTTATACGTTTCCCTCTTTAAAATACAGTTTACATGTTCACCTTTTAGTTGTACATGTTACCTTTATTGAAGGGAGACCTCTATTCAGAGGACACTTGCCTTGGTCCCAAGGGTCTCCCTTGAATAGAGGTTTGACTGTACAGTCAACTCTCACCTTGCAGACATCTCGCTATAACGGACACCCCGATAATACGGACAGCAGCTAAATCCCCGGAAAAAATAGATAACAGACATTTGGCTGAAATAAACTCCCACTATAACGGACTGCCGGTAAGGAGGACACTAACTTGAGGTCCCTACAGTGTGCGCTATAGCAAGAGTTGACTGTATTTGCCGTTAAAATTTTACATAATCATTGTTTCAGGTTTCTCTTGGGTATTAAGTATCCCATTCTCACCAATTCAACATGTTTAATTAAACTACTAAGAATTGAATAATGAAAAACAGCTGCTGGACTAATAATGTACTTGGACTAGATTTGGAATCCATAAAACCTACAATAGGCAAGTTGTAAAAGCTGTGTTTAAAAACAACTTTTTAAAGGTTTAAGTCTTGGTGTGAATGGGGCTTAAGTCATTCCCAGACAAAGTGACAACAATGTCAAAGAAAAATTTGGGGGATAAACATGTATTTTGGGCAATACGAAAGTGGCGAATGAAAGGTCAGATATATCTAGTGAGTACGATGTATTTTAACAAGAAACATAGTATTATGGCCAAGCCGGCTAATAAGCAGCACTCATTATTGTACAAGTACTTATAACAATGAACCAACTTTCAGGGGAATACAAAGTGTGCCTTTCGGGGCAGCATAAATTATGGTAAAATAGGACAGTTGCGCAGTTTTGCGCATTGCCCTCTTCTTTGCCTAACTGCAATGCCTGGGAAGGAGACCAGAACCCAGATTATGAAGGCATTGCACATGAGGGACACAAAACTGATCAAAATTTCCCCAGACAAGCCAAATTGCAAATTTGTTGTTAAAAAATGTCCAGGGGAAGTTGAAGATGAATTAAGGTGGGTTCTCACGGAATTAAAAGAAAACAAATCTTCATTTCCACGAACAATAATTTACTGCCGATCACTGTCAAGTTGCGGACAGTTATGTTCATTTTTCAAACAAGAACTGGATGGTTCTCACGGGGGTACGTACGCCATGTATCATTCAAAGACTCCCGAAGAAATCCAGAGAAAGGTTCTAGAATCTATCGTAGATCCAAGTGGTATGGTGAGGTTAGTTTTTGCAACAAGTGCTCTTGGAATGGGTGTCAATTTCCCGTATATAAGACGTGTAATCCATCTTGGAATTCCTAGGGACATGAAAGAATATTTACAAGAAGTTGGAAGAGGTGGAAGAGATGGGGGAAGGTTCGAAGCATGAATGCTGTATAAGCCTTACCATTTGGCTGTTTGTGAATCTGACATGAAGGCTTTTGTCAAAAATCCCAATAAGGCAGGCATTTAAGAAAAAAGTTAATGATCAAAGTAGCAATCTGGAGTGCTGTTATGGTTGTGCAAGTAAAGGGGGAACTGGAGATGTAACAGTGATTGACATGTCTACATCTTTGTCTATTGCTGACAATACTGCCCCACAATCTGTAATTTCACGCACTGTTGATGAAGAAGACAGAACATTTTTGTGGGAGATGCTACTAGAACATGTGTACAGAGACAATATTACACCTGTGTTTGGAATTGGCGAACTTGTAAGTTCTCTAGATAAGGAAACTGTAGCACAAAGAGTGGCAAACTGTAATTATATTTTTGATATGCAAGTATTTAATGGACAAATTTCCTATTTTAAGTGTTGCTGTGGCTAAGGAAGTGTTGTCAATAGTAAATGAAATTTCCGGTGATGTTCAAGAAGTAGTAGCCTCCCACGCAGGCGTATTTAGGGGAGCTGGTTTTTCTTCCCCCCCAAAAAAACGCCCGCTCAACCGAAAATAACATTCCTTTCCCATTGTTTTATTTGCGTGGTAAGTGACCAATCAACAGTTGTGCAATGAAGTGTTGACAGGCTAAACACGACTAAAACGTGACCCTAGAGTTACCGTTCTCGTTCTTTTCTTTCCTTCGCTAAGGTTATGCAGTGCATGGAGTCTAAAATTTGACTAAATCTTATTTTTGCCGCTTTGACTCTAGCATTTATTAGAGGTCAGAAAGCTTTCCCAGTGTTTCATGCAGATCGAGTCATTATCAGATTACCTTGCGGTCAAGGTCAACTTTCCAGAATTTGGAAAGTACAATGTGATTGGCTAAGCTTGGGAAAGGAATGTTGTCTTCGGTTGAGCAGGCGTTCGTAGGGAGGGATGAAAAACGAGTTGCCCTAAAAACGCCTGCGTGGGAGGCTAAAGAAGTAGCAGAAACATCAAGAATGGTCGTTGAGGACTGGGATTATGATCCACTCATGGTAAATGTGTCTCACTGGTGCACCCACCATGATGGAGATGATGATT
>NC_133201.1:9509607-9517107 GCF_958299795.1 Porites lutea
AGTGATACCTGACAGAAAACTAAGCCTCCATGTGTGAAATTTTCAAAGTGGAATATAAAACATACAGCTGACAACTATTTTAGACTGCAAGCAGACTCTCTTTTTCTTCAGATTTAGTATGGGGAGTGCACGCGCACGCGAGCGTTGAGCGGCGAAGCCGCGAGACGCGAGAAACGAGGGCGGCAGCCCGAGAAGAAAAAAGAGAGACTGCTCGCATAGCCAGACCCAATGAAATATGCGTTGGCCTCACAACGCAAAATACGATTGGCTGATGCGTGAAGCGTTGACAACAAACTGTCAGCAATCGAAACCATTGACAAGTTGATGATGGCTGAAGCACTGCAGGAATGTCTGTCACGTTTCCCCCAAAAAAAATTAGATACGGAGCAAAGAGAAGCATAAGAAGGTCTCATCTCTACGGGTACGCGACGTGATGGCGCAATTTAAAAGCTCAAAGCCTCTTTTCGCTGTCAAGGAACGCTTTAGTTCCAAAACGGTAGAAAGTAGCATAGATTGGAAGACTTTTAAGACTGTTTATTTTATAAAACTAAAACAAAAGTAATTACCAACGGATGGACTACAGGACATCGCGCTGTAGAACAAATTATTCAGATTCGTTATATTGAATCCCAAGAAAGAAAGGAAAAACAAAAAAAACAAATCGGTGCCCAAAGAATGATCTTGAGTGACTTGTAGCGTTGGCTTAGCTCAAGTAAAGCTACAATTAGGATATGTAGAACACTATCCCGTGAAAATTCAACATCCTGCAAACAAGAACTAGGCCTCGGGTGATCTCATTTAAAACATAAAGCATAGGAAATGAATTATTAATATAACGGAAATAGACCAGCTTCATGACCTCTAAATGTGAGACCAGCGGCCAAAATTAAGATTTGCTCAGTCAATTAGTTTAGAATCGACTCTAACTCTATGCACTGCATAAGCTGCGCTTTTTAAAAAAAGAAATGTGGGAAAACCTCTTTTGTTTAAGCAAACTCTAAGGTCACGTTTAACGTGCCCGGCCTGTCAACACTTCAGTTTTCATGCCAAAAAATCACTAGACCGTGAAAGACCATTCTCTCTGGCTTTGCGGGTAGTCTCTCTTTTGTCGTGCCTCTCCCGTCTCGAGCCTACAGTAACGCGCGTGGTCATTAGGGAGCTTAAGCAGCGACATTTTTGAGCGACGCACGTCAACCGGAAATGGACTTTTTGCACTCTTGCGCCGTGATTTTGAACAAATCTTTGGGCAGATTGTCTCTATAAGAATTAAGACACTTGGCAATATAAATACGGTAGCGTCAAGGCATATTAAAAGAGCAAAAGGCTCACTTCCGGTTGACGTGCGTCGCTCAAAAACGTCGCTGCTTAAGCTCCCTATTTGCGTGTCTCGGGCGCTTTGCTTGACGGACCAAAAAAAAAGAGAGACTGCTCGCAGTCTACCTTAGGGACGGACCACTTAATTTTTCAGGGGGTGGGGGCTGTGGGCAATTTCATTCGGTAGCAAGAGAGAATTTTCTTTTGGTGCACCTTAATCGTGCAAAATTAGTACATAATCCTGTCTAGACGTGTGGGTATAAATATCTTAATTAAAAAGAAAATGAAACCATAGCGATACTGATCGCACTTTTGACTGATTACTATTTGCCAAAGGGTGAAGCTACCAAAATCTTGCGCGCGCGGGTCTGGGCATCAAGCGTCAATTGATTGTAGCGCAGGCGCATATCAGTTCTCCGGGCAAGCATGTGCAGAAGGGAGGAAGGTATCTTCAAAATACAGAGCGAGTTTGTAAGAAGAATATTGAATTATCCTCTTTCTTTTTCTCTTTGGAAAGTTTCTATATGTGAAATGTTTTGTTTTGTATCTGTTTTTGTATCCATGAAACGTGTAATTAGGAAGTTTCACGTCGTACTCTGAAGTTTCGGGCGAGAAATGTACAAAAGCGTGTGACAGCACGTGCAACGTTGTTCGTTCTTCTGATCTAAATCTAATGCTTTTTTGCCGTATTCGTTGTTGTCGCCGCCGCCGTTGCTTAGGCTCTCTATTCAGAAGGAGTCTACAGAAGCCACCCAGGATAACAACAAAGAAGCCTACTCTCCAGTTGGCTTGATTAACTCAGTGGCTGATCCAGACCTTCAGATAAGGGGAGGGGGGGAGGGGGGTCATCCAGACCCTCAGATAATGGGGGGGGGAGGGGGGTCATCCAGACCTTCAGATAATGGGGGGGGAGGGGGGTCATCCAGACCCTCAGATAATGGGGGGGGAGGGGGGTCATCCAGACCTTCAGATAATGGGGGGGGGAGGGGGGTCATCCAGACCTTCAGATAATGGGGGGGGAGGGGGGTCATCCAGACCCTCAGATAATGGGGGGGTGGGGGGTCATCCAGACCTTCAGATAATGGGGGGGGAGGGGGGTCATCCAGACCTTCGGATAATGGGGGGGAGGGGCGTCATGCAGACCTTCAGATAATGGGGGGGGAGGGGGGTCATCCAGACCCTCAGATAATGGGGGGGGAGGGGGGTCATCCAGACCTTCAGATAATGGGGGGGGAGGGGGGTCATCCAGACCTTCAGATAATGGGGGGGAGGGGGGTCATCCAGACCCTGAGCATAAGGGGATAAGGGGGAGAGCGATCTTAAAAATTTTTTTTCGACCGTTTGGGCCTTAGTTTGGTCCAACAATAGTGGGGGGCGGCCCCCCCGGGTGCCTCCCCTGGAACCGCCGCTGTAACTAGGAATGAGCAAAAAGACGCAAAATCTTTCAATTCATTCAGTTTCTTGCTTCATTAACAATTAGGCTTTGCGTATTTCATTTTGTTCAAAGTCAAGTTCAAAGTAAGGATAGACTAACGATGACACCGCAATAACCCTGAGCGAGGATTGTGACATCGATGTTGGGATTTGAAATAGCGATATGGCCTCTAGACGGCCTAAACCAATCATTTGGTGGGGTGGATATTCCGTATATTTTTTACCTCTCTTGATATTTTCGCCGAAAGCATGTTAGTTTTGTTGAACTTGTTACAGTTATGAGAATAAACGCCTCCCTCTTTCAAAAGCCTCCTATCTATTAAACGCCCTTGCTTGGACCCCTAAAACTAAATAGAAGCCCCGGGCGTTTATAAGGTCATGTACGATATTTTTACAATTATTGTCTGGAACAGGGTCGCAAATTCATCTTTTCTTGCCTGGAACAGTTGTGGAGTCCCGCCGCGCACCCCAAAGTTATGGGAGTAACCGCCAAGGGGTAACTGTGACGTCATGCAAAATGGTCACCATCTTGGCTGCCATTTTAGACGGATTTTACTGGAAATTTAGTGTTATTGAATTAGCTGGTATAGAAACTAAACCTTACGTTCTCTTCCTTGAAATTAAAACTATACTATACCTTAACTTTGCTGTTTTGGGTACTGTCTTTATATGTTTTTTAGACTTCTAACAGTACTCCGAGGCTTTCTGGTCATTTTTCTATATTTGGTTTGGTTTTCTTTTTGCCCAAGTCTCTTTTTGGAATTTCGAGACAATGGAGTTGTGAAAAATTTGCAATTTTGACCCTAAAGCCTCGGATTCATGTTAGAATTTTAATATATCGAACGTGGACTATAGGCCATTTGCACGATGGGGTCGTTTTACTACTACGACCACAATCCTTTTCGCTTTCAAATTTAAATGTTGTAATCCCAGCGAGGTTTAAATAATTTGCACAAGAAAGCAAAACCTGAAGGATTCTGGTCGTGGTAGTAAAATGACGTCATCATGCAAATGGCCTATTGACCTCATATTACTAAAAGAGCATTTTCACTCACGTGAGCAGCAAATTGCAAATTATGCAAATTTATTGGAACAAAAGAAAGCGTTTACACAAGAAAAAAGTTCAACTACCAGGACCGCTTTAGGACACCAACATGACCGCCGTTTTATTGTTTCACAACATGGCGAACTTGACGTCATCTCAAAAGGTTCTATACGTTATATTTGCTAATGTACCTGTTGGTCACCAAATTTACTAAAATGTAAAAGTTAGGAAAAAACTTCAAGGTTCTGGAATCCCATGCCCCACCTTTGTGACGGTTTATTTCTAGTTACAAAAAAAGCTCATGCTTTCAATTGCGGTCAAGAAACACAGGGCAACCAATCTTATACCAACAAATCTTTGACCAGAGCTCTCAACTGTTGGGGTATCAGTAAGGGGTCCATGATATAAGAGTTTTTCATGCATTAAAACTGTAACAGAGCCATCCTTTGGCTTGTACTGGCTCACTCCTAAGGGCGCATGCTCTCTGGTGTGGTTGTCGTGGATCATCCAATAGATACCTGCTTGAGGAATCTGAAACAAAGCAAGACAGTTCCAAGGTTTGCAACAGCTTGATTCTCCTAGACAAGCTGATACATAATAATTATTAGTAAAATCCAGCTAGTGGTCTATTATCAATGCTGCTTTCTGTTTGTTTGAGCTACTACTAGGCTATATGTTATAGCCCACTAGTAGCGAAAAGCGCCAGATTTTTGGCGGCAAAAAAAGGATTAAAGTCTTACTTTAACTAGCTAAAGTTGTTTCGTCTCGATATTTTTGAACAACTAGTTGGATTTTACTAAAACAATTATTCCTCTCGCCCTCATGGCCTCTGAGTCAATAGCCCATTCGGCCTTCGGCCTCATGGGCTATTGACTCAGAGGCCATTTGGGCTCGAGGAATAATTGTTAATGATACTACTAATACTAATCTACTTTTTATATTGCGCATATTCTATGAAAATAATCATATGTGCATTATAATCTTGAAAAAAAAATCCATATTAAAAATAACTAATTTATTACAATCTCATATGATAACGTGCTAAAAACATCTAATAAAGAAACGTTAAAGAAGGAATCCTATGTACATAATTCATTAAAAATATATATGTATTACAAATATCTAATTGATTACCATGATAAAAAAATGTTGGAAACTGAGAAATAGCTAAAAACGGATCCCATGTGTTTTTAATCTAAATAATTCATAAAAAACCCACGTTTACTGTTGTTAAACGGTTAAAAGTAATAACAATAATAATAATAATAATAATAATAATAATAATAATAATAATAATAATGAATAATATTTACTATTATAACAATAAAAACAAGATAAGAAATTAATTATACGTCTTCGTAAATAAATAAGTCTTAAGTGATCTTTTACAAAATGTCAATGGTTGCTGCTTGCCTAATATTTAAAGGTAGTCTGTTCCAAAACATTGAAGCAGCAATCATAAACGAGCAGTCACCCATGTTATGGGGGTTACTCGCTTCAAAGACTTTAGGGACGGCGACTTTGAGAGACCTCGAACCGCCTATTGTAAGAATCAGGTTATAAAATAAGTTAATAAAAATTAGCTATATTTTATGTCTAGCCGAATTTATGAAAACGAACCTAACGAAATTTGCAGTCATTTTAATGAAAAAGGTCCAGAAGGAGAACAATGTTCTCTCACTGAAGTGTTCGAGTTTCCTGCAATCAATGACCGCTTTTCGTTTAACTATTTCTCTCCTTCAGCCATGTTCCCATCAATACCGTTGCTCGATATATAAACCACACACAACCCTATGGAACAGCATTACCATAAAGTACTGCTAGATTTAGAGCACTTTAATCACTGGTGTGACAGGGCCAGCATAACTGCTGAGTTCCAATTTAAGTATTTCCTGGTTGTCCGACCTGGGGTGAGGGGTACTCTGATAAGTTTGGGATTGGTGTGTGCTGCCCACGGTCTAAAACCTTTACCCTGTTTAAGGATAAGGTGAATAAAAATATTATTGAAACCGTATTCAACGTCCAAACCCAAAAACTGACACCCTATTCATGGGAAAAATATAAACTAAGAATTTAATGGTACAACACGAACCTACATTAAATCGCTTTCCGAATACTCTAAAGTTCAGCTTTAGACGGTGATTCGTTTTTCGTGTAGCTGGACAATTACGCACTTGAATCTTAGGTGATACAATTTAGGTACCTTATGTAAGGATCACTCAAGGAACACAATGCTAAAAAGGCCAAAAGACTCTTAAAAACCATACCCTATCCGGCGGCACATACCTATCTAGTCCATTTCTCGGAGTACCTCCCCCCCCCCCCCCCCGGGGATGGGGAGTCTGGCCGGGGTTTGAAGGGCTATGGCTCGCAAAGTCACGGTTTTTGAATCTTTCAATGGTGGAAAATGGTCTTCGTCAACTCATCTGATACAACCAAACCTCGATGCAACTAATTCATGTCAAATTATCGCGATGCTATAATATATACTATACTCTCGTCAGGAGCCCATAACCCTGAACTTACAACTCCCATACTTGGCTTATCATAGTTATTAGAGGAGACTGGTTATAAAAAGCGGCAAACATCAATGATAAAAACAACAGTGCTGCAGTATATGTTGGAAGCACCCTGAAAGTGCACAATCCTTTGTTTTCTGTTGGCAAATTGTTATGGAATAAATTAATGCAACGTTTTTATTGGTCAATACAATCAAAATGATAGGAATTCTTTTGACCGTTGTGCACTTTCAGGTCCACAAAAACATATAACAAAGGAGTCTGACGGGTTTCATAACCATCCCACTCAATTAACTATGGGCTTATGAAACGGCGTTTTCACAGATCAGTTTGTTTTTAGCATCATTTTGCAGTACGTTTCCAGCGAAAGTGGATGCACCGTCCAGTATGTGTGCACATCCATAGTAGGAAAATAACTAAAACAAAAAGTAAATGTCGTCGAAACATCAGAAAATCTATCTTCTAGTCTCCGCTTTTTGCTCATGGATTTGAAAGGCTTATTATGATATTTGATAGTCAAAATTCGCGGGAGAATCGTTATAATAATCACCTGGTCCGTGAAAACGCCTTTGAACGGATAGAAGGTTGTTGCTTGCTCCGGGTTGTTGGTTCCTACTTTCATCTATTATATCTTACCTGTTGGGTACCGTTAAAGGCAGTAACGGAATATCCCATCAGACTACCATGGTAAGTGGAGACATATCTATTAAAAGGACCTTCTGGATATTCATCAGCAACCTTGTTTATGATATCCAAAAGAACAGAGCCATCTGTGACGTGGGTAGTGAATGAAGGTGGGATTGGTTTACCAACTAGCGTCACGTTCCAGTCCAATGCGATGGTTACAGTGATGGGCGAAGCTGGCATCTAGAAAAGGAGAAGTGGATTTATTAAATGATGAGTGCAAATTTTCCTTAAGTGGAGAAGGTGCTTATGGTTATATTTTAATTGCTACCACACACTGTCTGCAGACTCTGATCAGAGACTAAAGAAGTGACATATGACTTGCACAGCAAAGAAAACGACTCCTCAGAAAGTACCGTTCATTAGCTTCCATGTATGGTAACACCTACGCATTTCTAAGGATTGTCGGAAGGTACGAGCACATCGCACACATGTAAGTCCAACCGAAACTCACTTTCTTTTTTACTGTCCCAAATACTCTACCCTTGGGAATAGTGTTTATCA
>NC_133201.1:9522107-9587107 GCF_958299795.1 Porites lutea
CTATAATCTACACGATTATATTAATGTAAAATTTGAATATATTTTTGAATTTGAACTTTAAGTCATTATTTCTCTTAGAATTTTTATTTTCTGTGGAAAAAAAACTAATTTTTCGGAAAAAAAATAACATCAATAGTTTTAATAATGCTTAATGTTTTTTCCTCAATCAAATGCTCAAACTGAAATGCTAGCGTACCGTACGAAGACCTACTGAAGTCAGTTCATAATCCGCAAAAACGTTTATATTTATAAACATAGATGAATATATTTTGTACTCATGTAATTAAGAATGAGTGATTTTGCTCCTATTGCCTTGATTCTAGAATCAGCGGGTCGTGAATGAAATCCAAAGCATGGAGTCGAACTGACTGATAAACTTATGCATTCCTGCCACAGCCGCACACGTGACTTGCGCACCAGTTTGGTCAAGTTAAATTGATCTATTCACTACTTTCACATAGACCATAATGCACCTTGTCTATCCCCCAGAATTCTGCATAACCATTGTTTCCAATTTCTCCTGGGTATTACAGTCGTCCCAAGAGAAATCTAAAACAATAGATATGCAATTTTTTTTTCGGGAGGGGGGCGGGGGGGGGGAACAAGGTGCATTATGGTCTATGTGAAGATGGTAAATAGCCTACGAATACAGCCTTCTCTCCTCGCTCCTCGCCACCAGGGAAGTATCGCCACGAGGGATGTCTGCACCTCATGGCGGTCAAAAACAAGAAGAAACCAATCCTATTCAGGCAAGAAGTCAGACAAAATCAGACAAAATGATACAAAAAAAAAAAAGCTGATGCGCAGGTTTTGCATCAAGAGATCTGAATTCCTTTACATTTAGTTACACTATAACAACGTTGTTCTTATCTACAGTTAACTACAGAGCTTTGCCTAGCTATAATTCACTGCAGTTATAAATGGAATAAGCGTTGTCCTGAGGCAGTTCTCAATGCAATGAGCGACTACTGCAACACCCACCAGTAGATCAATCATGCGCAGAAGTGGATGGGTTCCATACTGTTAGCTGGACCAAAGGCTAGCCTCATCTCTTAATTCTTGAAAGACTACCCCTCCTTCTCATTTATACTCTCAGTTGGATAGATGAAGATATGTTTTTGCAGATTTGTTTTTGCAGTTAGTAAAAATACCGGATCAAACCCTTTTAATACCTGAATCATTAATCAAGGCAGCAACTTTCTTTCAAATCAGTTAATCGCCTTAGCTTCTTGCGTCCTTAAACTATCATGACCTAAGCATATATAGTTCTTTTGCAAAGGCAAAGAAAATTAAGTCCTACAATCATGGACAAAAGTCTGGGGACACTTTTGCGTTTCTGGGGCGTTTTCCAATGCACACAGGTCCAACCCCTCCCCTCACCCCACAAACAATGTTGGACGCGTGTATTCAGAATTTTTTACGAATTTCAATTTGTATAGGGTGGGGGGAGGGAGAACTGCAAGAAAATTTCGAAAAGGATGCACTGTTTTAGGAGGGAACCGAGAAATGACAGAAAAATATGAATAGTGCCCAAGGACTTTTGTCCAGGATTGTAGCTTTCAAACAAACACAGCAACAGCGGTTTTAAACAAAACTAAGAACTATTTAGTGTAATAAACAACAAAATAAAAAAATTGCGAAAAGTTACTGCCATAGCCTTTTCAAGTTTTACATAAACGAAAACAGTAAACTTGCTATCGCGGCCAAAACGCACAGGGTACCCAACCCTATCCTTACGCCCTTTTGACCAGAGTTCATGGTTATGGCTTGATAAGTTGGTTCCACTGTTCTAGGGCTTGTATCAGCAGCAAGTCGGAAAGCCATGAAGTAGCAGTCTTGAGTGTTGTACGAATCCAATCCTTGAAGAATGAACTTTCCAGTTTTTTCAAAAATCTTCAACTGGGTATAAATTTGAGGATTCTAAAAAAAGACAATGTCACAACCTAGTCAAACTGGAGAATAAAATGAAAATCTCGACATCACCGTACCCCAAATTCCTCAGCTGCATGGCTCGTGCATGGATGTTGCAAACTGTAATGAATCGAACTCGAAACGCGGCTAATACAGACTGCTTGAAAAGTTGCATAATAATAGGCTGTCTCAGACACACTACATAGTCGAGTTGGCACTAGTTTTGTTGCTTCTCTTTTGCAGTTAATATAGTGGAGCGGCCACCCTCTATTAAGCGGCCAGTATTCAAAGTCCTGAAGTAATTGTAGAAATGAATAGTAAATTAAACCTCTATCAAGCGGCCGCAGTCATTTTTTGGCCATCCCGATGAGAGTTCCCAACCTCGCTTACGGGAGATGGTCGCGCGAGGCTGGTTCGACCGTAGCTCAACTCATTTTTCGAGTTGACACATTAAGTAGCTTCTAAAAGGGACTTCTAATTGCAGTTACTTTAGATTTAAACACCCTCAGCGATATCAACCCTCAAACTTTAACCCTTAACCCTTCAAACCCCAATATCACCATGCATATTCTCCACACTGTCTTCCATACATTTCCCATGGTACTGATGATGAGAATTTGTTAAGCAATCAAGACCTTTGTCACTTGTTGATTATTTCCTTTTTTCTCATGATCTACATGTCTGATTGAGCAGAGCTACTGTAAGGAGAAATTAAAGGTTGGACTCCCTTAGGGATTAAAGGATTAAAGGTACAACGAGTATTCCCGACTATTTTATAGGGGATTACCAACACCCCCTTCTCCCCCTCCCCCTTCCTGGTGCTGTTCCTGTTGACCGAGATCTCGTCCCGCACATCCCAGTTGCTTTATCGGGTCGGGATTTTCCTTCCAGCATGAGAACATGTAAAGGTACAACGAGTATTCTCGACTTTGTTATAAGGGAATTACCAATAACCTCCCCCCCCCCAATCCCCCTTCCCCCTTTATAAAGCTGGCCCGGTTGACCGAGATCTCGCCTCGCCCATCCCAAATTCATATATGGGAAGTACGACCGGATGGAACCGGTAGCGCATGCGTAATAATTGACTCCTAATTGGCCGCGCGTCGAGCAATTCTTCAGTCGCCATGGTCTTATCGTCGAGAAGTATGGCGCAGCCCTGCGGGAGATGAGATTAGCAATCCAGGCTTGAATTGCACCATCGTATCCTTACATTACTTATTTATTACCTAGTGTTGTATTTCAGATGTATCTCGGTACGTGTGCGCGTACAATTTTATTTTGAGCGCGCGCATTATTTGTTTATTTATTTAATTGACGTGTACATTTAGTTCGTTTATTAACGTCTTAATTTTACTTTGCGTTATTTTCCTCACTTATACATTGTCCGTGACTGTGCTCACATGGTGGGTGGCTCCTCCTAAAATGTTCTGCAATTGGTATAGGATTTAATGGAGCCGAAACCAATTGTGGAATTGCACGCATTTTAGGCATCCTACTGATGAACAGTTGCGACACGTAGATATATATTTTTTAGCAACTAAGATAATTTGCAGTCTGTCTACTTTGAATTGAATGGGATGAGGAAAGGGGGACGACACATTTCTTCTTCTAGCAAGGTCTCTTCTGAAACGACTTTCTTAGGCCAGAGTCAGTCTCTTCGCGCATTTACGCCTTTTCTTCTCTACTATTTTCGCTGTTGTTGCTGTTTCGAATGTCGAGATTGAGTTCCATGGTTTTGATAAAGTAAATAATTTGGGGATGGGGGTCTGGGTTGGTGGTCGGGAGTGTAACATACCTGGCCAGAGGGAGTAACTTTCTTGCAATATCCACTGCCTCTGTATGGAGGGCAAGGTTTGTCAAGTTTGAGTCGACGGAAGTCAAAGATAGTCGTAGAACAGTCTCCAGGCACGTAGGAACTTACACCACATGGAGTATAATCTCCACTTTTTTCGTCAATAATCATCCAAAAGCGCTTAGTAGCCGGATCCTGTTTGATTCCGTCCATCGCCGTTATATAATATCCCAATAGAACTCCTTTGTACGTGCTACCGTAGTAAATGCTTTCGTATTTGTTGAAAGGACCTTTTGTGTTGTCTCCAGCTGCCTTGTTGAGAATGTCGACCAACAGGGTACCACGTGGTACTTTCGTAGTATAGGAAGGTGCAATGGGCTTTCTATCCCTGGTTATCTTTAGAGTGACTGTAATCTGCAGAATTGAGCAAATTTTTAAAAGCGTAAACAGAAAATACATAAATTCATTGAGTGAGCAATAGTATTTTAGGTTCAAATTAAAGGGCGAGCCAATTTATTTTAAATTTCGTAAGTTGAGAAAATATAGTAAGCTATGTTTAACATGTGATTACAAAAGTGAAATGAGACTTGGATGTGAATATAGAGAAGAACGTTTTAAAGTAGTGAAGAAATGAAGTAGGAAAATTCTTGGTATCCCTAGAGAGAGAAGAACCCTTGACTCTTCAGAATATATTGGCCACTCTATAGCTATAAACTAGGGGAGAATGTGTTCAGGCTTTCAGCACGGGCAACGATTTCTGGACGTTAGTTGTAATTAATTGGTTGACGTATGTTATAATTTTAAAAACATTTGTTTGCTTTTGATACTGTTTTATACTTCTCTACAAAAAAAAAATTACAAAAATAACAAAAGTGAAAATTAAAAGTGCGGGAAACTTGTATTTTTTCCTAAAAAATGTGTTTGACTGAATCGAAAAGTGCATGTTATTGAAAAGAAGAAATTCTGGCTCAAAACCGTGGATCAATATGTTCTCACCTCGCGTGGATGAAGAGACTTTCTCCTCTCTCGTGACTGGACTGAAACTAAAACAAAATAGATCATCATCATCATTATCATCATCATCGTTATCATCATGTCTCTCATATCAACCGTTTTCATCATCCGCATAATATCGATCTGCTGGTACATCCGTTAAAAAGGTCACATTTTAAGTCCCATGGGGGGGGGGGGGGGGGGGAGGGAGGGTACTCTACCAATATTTTAGTATACCTTATTGTAGGAAATTAACGTTTCATGAAATTAAGGTATTGGAAATTAACGCGACTTAAATTAACGCGAATTTAATGGAAAGCGACTTTCGAATAAAGAAAATTAACGCGAAAGAGGAGGTAGAATTTCATAAAAAGGAAATTAACGCGATTATCTTGGCCGAAATCAAAGGAGAAGATATTGACATCACTTCTGACGGCGACAACAATGAAGATGGACTCGAAGTATTGTAAATCTTCGCCTTAGCTTTTGTGAAAGATGAAAAATAAGGGTAAATGGAAAGAAAGAAAGCTTGTAGTTAATGTTTTTTAGGGGTCAAGAATGTCTGGACAGGTTCCAAAATTGGGGTTAAAATACTGGAAATTAAGAGCACAGAAATTAACGCTGCACTTAATTAACGTCGCGGAAATTAACGCTCAACAAAATTAACGCGAATTTTAACGATTCGCGTTAATTTCATGGGGCGTTAATTTCCTATAATAAGGTAGGTGAGCCGCTACGAGGTCGTCCGATTTGTTTAATCACAGGTATGATTACAGACCGAATTGGACGACACGAAGTTCTGTTACCAATTAATCATAACTTTAACAAAAATCTGTTATATTTTAGGCTTTTTTAAAACTCAAAACACAAGCAATTCCGTGAGTTTTTTTGCTAGCAGAGAAAAAAGCCATTTAAGTGCGCAAGCGATGGATCCAATTACTTAGGCATGACGCGTACTGTCCTATTACAATGTCCTTTTTGTGCTGAAATTAGGACAGTTGATAGCCAATCAGATTTGATAATTTTGCTATAGTTATGGGGCTCAAATGACCTCAGAGCACGATAACTGGACGTTCTTGATTTGCCTGAATAGACTCTTACGTGAAATAGCAACAGAAAGGAAAGGTTTTTGCCAAGAATGACGAAAAACCATGTAAACTTACTATAACAAGACAAAGTCACTGGTAAATTATTGGTTTTCACTTGACGTCACTAAAATTCAAACTACAAAACTATCCATCCTACCGAGATTTTACTTTCACGATGTATTAGAGCAGCTGAAAACTAATTTTCATTCAAATTTTCGCTTCAAAGGGTTCTTGGTTTTGTGATAGAGTACACTTGACGTGACGCGGCATTTACATGACGGCCAAGAGAGTTGTCATTTAGATTAAAAAAATGACTTATTTCAGGGAATTTTGCTTTCTCAACATGTATTAGAAAAAGTATAAGTTTACTGCTTATGAGTTCCTCGAAGAATAAATTCACGCTTTTGTAGCAAAACTCGGTAACAGATGTTTCTGTTGGTTTCCGTCCGCCATGTTGGTGCCCATCCGAATGAGCACCAGCATGGCGTCTCCATACAAATCTCTATAAATTTGGGTAAAACATTTCTTCGGATATCTCGTATACGAAATATTCCTATGACCTGAATCTTGGCGAGGGTCTTTGCATATTTACCTCCTTTCATTTCCCAGATTCTGGACCTTATCTATTGAACGGTTTTGATTTTTATTTTGATCTATTTTGAATGGCATGACACTGAAAACCAGCAAGAAGATGACTTTTCAAACGATTTTTATGACCTCTCATTTCTTCTAACATAATTCACTGTCAACAACAACAGATTTTTATGACTTCATCATTTCTTCTAACACAATCACTGCCAACAACAACAGTCCTCTTCAGGACTACGTTCACCCGGACGATCAAACTCAACCTACTTTTATAATTAAAACAACCAACTTATTTATCCAAAGATGGATGAAGAAATTCTCGCAGAGTGTTTTCTTGAGTGATTTTAATTTTATAGTGGTAAACTACTTAAAACCGAGCATGGTGACCCCAGCTTATCTTTTTATTATTATTCTAGTAAATACTTTAGGCACCGAACTAAATGTAGAAAAAAAAAAAGGGAAAATTGGGCAAGTTCTTAATGTTGGAAATATGTTTAAAAATAAGGAAATGTCAGCCGAAAAGCTGATATTTGAAGGATTGGTAACCATGGCAACAACTTCAAAAAAAAAGTCATGACTATAACAATTTATTTCGTTGCGTGCAAAAAAAGTTCCATACATTGGCTAAGAGTGCTTACTACATTGGCTTTTCGTGTTCCTTATATCTCTGAATTTTATTTTGGCTTAACAAGTTGATAAATTATAGTCTCAAAATCGATCATAAATTGACAACAAATACGCTCTAAGAGGGGGGCCGGGGGGGGTGGGACCCCCATTTTTTTAGTTCATTTCTGCAGTCTATATTTATTCAATTTCACGTAGGGAAAGTTTTACAAAAATCTCAGCGTAGCTTCTACAGAAGAATGTGACCTTAAAAACTGGTTGGATATCGATCCAAGAGGTTAACATCTCTTGATGCAGAAATAGTTTAGCTTGGAGATGAACCTCAAAAATCTCACAGATCTTACTTTAATTTTTCTCACATTAACCAGAACTCCCAGGGATAAATTAAAGAAAGGTTAATACCAATAGCGTAATCGCAGAAAGTTGAGGTTTCTTCCTTCTTTTTTCCAAGAGAATTTTGTGCTGAACTGAAAATGTGGCCAAAGCCAAAAAAAAAATGTGGTGTTTACAAGTCTCCTCTTAATTTGTTTGAGCATGGCAGACTCTTAAGTATCAAATAAGAAAGGTTAAAGGGCTCAACATGTTTTACTTCTCTTATCTGTGATCTTTGGTGTCTAGACTTCCCATAATCAGCCTGGTCTTATAGACCGTTGAAATGACGTCAAAATTTTCCACACTTTGCAGTGAAACCACTCGCCTGCGGCTAGTGGTCCCACTTGAGTTTTCAACATTTCGACGCCATTTCTTTGGTTAATAAGGGCATAGATCGTGGAAACTTGTTGTCAATCTGGAAATCCATTCACCCCTGAACCGCCCGTGCAGTCCCACGACCCCTTGTACCGCTTGCGACGTCATCGGTTTTAACGGTCATAGACAACTATGACATCTCTCATATTATGTCCGAATGATAACGATTCAGTCAAACAGGCAGGAGAAAAACGCAAAAAAAAAAGACACACATAGTTGACCCGAAAATTCTAATGAAAATCTTGTTCCACTACCCACGTCTAATCCTAAAATCCTAAAAGTTTTCCCCAAAACTTTTCCTACCGAAATGAAGTCTGGTAAATGCCCAACAAAGAAAAAAACAACGGGAAAAACGGGGTAATAAAAGCGAAAGCGGAAGCGGAAGCGAATGGTGCACTCGAATATCATTGAACTGTTGTGTCATTTTGCAAAAAGGTAATTTTTTTTAGGTTCGTTTTTGTTGTTGGTGCTGTTTGTTGTTTATTTTTTTTTTTTTTCGAAGCAGCAACGGGGGAAACGGGCAAATCAAAGTTTGACGTGATTCTATGAAGCGGAATAATAAATCCTTTTATTTTTTTTTTTGTATTTTATTTATTTATTTTGTTTTTACAGGTATAGTACAAACAACATACAGATCGAAACATACAAACATTACAAAATTTACAACAACTACCTTAATTACAAAAAAAAAAAAAAACAAAAGAAGAAAAAAGAAGAAATAAATAAAAAAAAAAAAAAGCTACGCTGCACTACACTACAAGGCTTACATAACTTATTGGACTTGAACTTAAAATACAGAGTAATACAGGGAGTATTAGAAAAACGAAGTTTGGATAACTACTGTTGTATTAATGGGAGTAACGGCTTCCATTTTTTATCATGGAAATGGATTTTGTTGTTTCTTTTCGCGATAAAACGTTCGGTTTGAAACGTTTTTTTAAATTTATCGACTAACAGACTTACACATAAACAGCCCTTATTTAACTTACAGCGGTAAATAAAATATTTGCTTTCAAGAATGATGTAATTGACTAGAATGCTTATATTATCTGTATCTAAGATCCCAAAAAGGACATTCATGATATCAAACCTAATAGTTATATTAAAAGAATCAAGTACAGACTTTAAATCATTCCAAAACATGCTTACTTTTGTACAATGGAAAAAGAGATGTTCTATGGTCTCCAACTCCTTTTCACAAAAATCGCACAGGGGAGAATCTACTTTTTTGAACTTAAACAGCATCTTGTTCGTGTATAAGATCCTGTTTAATATCTTATATTGGAATTCTCTTAATTTAGTATCCAATGTTGTTTTGAAGGGCAGTAGATATATCTTTTCCCAGTCCAACTGAAATGTGTGTGTGCTGAAAGCATCGTTATATTTCCTTTGCGCTGTTGGTATAATGGATATCTTAGAAACAGAACTGTCATATAATGACTTTGATTTAAGATTTTGGAAATTGACTTTTTTCCCTTCAATACGTAACTTGAAATCAGTTTGGATTAGATCATGAGTTTGTGAAGAGATAGAGTTTTTATTTGTTTTTAATATTTTGCGCCATTCTTCAGGAAAAGCATTGAAGAGACTGAAAAGTAGAAAATGTTCAACTGGTGAGAGAGTTGAATATAATGGTTCCTTGTTCGACTTGAAACCTCCCCACGTGTCGTAGAGGTCTCCAATTTTTACAATTCCAAGATTAATCAGCCTACTGTTATAGACTGACTTTGATTCAATGCAAATGAACTGGTTGTTCCATATGACCTGATTTGCTATTTCAGAGGATGAGGAGGGGTTGTCTTCATTTAAAAGGGTCCACGCCACAATGCATTCTTTGTAAAATTCTGGAAGAGTTACCGGTAGTTTAGTGTAGTTAAAATTGCAATGAAACAAGAATTTTCCCCCTACTTTCTTAAGATAAAAATCCAGAAAAAACTTCCAGCCAGCGGGGTCAATGGAGAGATATCTCTTAATACAAATTATTCTTTGGGCAGAGATCATTGACTCAATGTTGGGCATTTGCAAGCCTCCTTTATCAATAGGGTTAATAAAAGCTCTGCGCTTTACTTTATCTTTTCCCTTCCAAACAAAGGAATATAGCAAAGTATTTATTTTTTTGATAAACTCTTCTTTATTTGAAATGAGAACAACCCTGTATAAAATCTTTGGTATGGCGAAAGACTTGATCACTTGAATTTTTCCAAGTAGTGTAAGACCTCTCCAGCTCCAGCCCTTCAGCAATCCCCTCAGAGATTTCTCGATTGATTCAAAGTTAAGCTTATAAAACAGTGCGTGATTAAAGGTGAAATGAACCCCCAGGATCTTTATGGCCTTACTTATTTCATTAACACCTAGTTCTGAGCTGTTTACTTCCATGTTTCCTAGTAGAAGAATTTCCGTTTTGTCGTGATTGACCTTCAATCCGGAGTATGTACTAAACAGAGCGATAGTATCAAAAAGGGTGCGATGCGAAAATTTGTCCCTAACAAATGATGTCATATCATCAGCGAATGTAACTAATTTGATTTCGGAACCACCCACCTCAATACCCTTAATTTGATCGTTATTACGTATGGATAATGCCAATAATTCAAGTACTATTATGAAAAGAGATGGCGAGAGTGGGTCGCCCTGGCGAACACCCCGTTTAACATTGAAAGGGGGGGTGGAAAAACCATTATTGAAAACACAACTTGATATATTATTATAAAACGTCTTGATCCACCCCAAGAAGGATTCTCCAAAGCCAAAGAACTCTAGCGATTTGTGGAGGAAGTTCCAATTTAGAGAATCGAAGGCTTTCTCAAAATCAATTGCGGTCATTATACCTTGGTAGTCTCGCATTTTAGTAAATTCCAACACATCGGTTATCGTACGAGTTGCATCAAAAATTGTTCGTCCTTTTACAAAGGCATTCTGGTCATAATGGATAATATGTGGTAGGACATTTTCTAGCCTTTTAGCGATAGCTTTTGAGCCAATTTTAACATCAACATTTACCAGAGAAATCGGTCTCCAGTTTTTTATCCATCTCCTATCTTTGTCCTTTTTCTCAATTAAAGTTATTACGGCTTGCTTTTGCGAATGTGATAATTCACCATGAAAATACGCATAATTTAATGAGTCCACTAGAAATATTCCGATTTCTGACCAGAAGAACTTGTAAAATTCTATAGTAAGCCCATCGTTTCCAGGAGTTTTATCGTTACTAAAGGTAGACAGAACCTTGAAACATTCGGAATATGTTAATTGACCCTCGCACGTTTCCCGCATTGAGTCGGTTAACTTAGGAGATGAGAGGGTATCTTCCAGAAAAGGACAAATCGAATAGTCAGTTTGTATTCCCGACTTTTCGTCATAAAGCTCAGAATAAAAACTGTGAATTTCAGTCATAATAGTGTCCGGAACAGTAGTCTCTTCTCCATTTGCTCGAATAAGTTTCCGTATGCAGCTTTTTTTCTTATTTCTGTTTTCCAGATTTAGAAAATACTTGTTGTTTCTTTCCCCTTGTTCAAACCATGTAGCGCGGGAACGAATGATTGAGCCTCTTACAATGTAATCATACTCTTGTTCGTATTCTGTTTTGACCGATTCGAGGTTGGCAAGGTTTTCTTGCGTCGGTGATTCTGCTATTTTTTCCTCACATATTTTAAGCCTGTTTTCAATTGTTTGAATTCTATTTCTCCTTTCTTTAGCTTTCAGTTTGCTATACGATATACTTTCCCCGCGAATTTTGTATTTCATCCAGTCCCATTTAATTCTCGAATCATCGCAAAAATTAATTTCGTCTATCCACTTAGGAAAGTTCTCGCGTAAACGCTCAACAAAAAAAACGTCATCCAAGAGACTGTTATTGAACTTCCAAAAAGATGGGCCACGCTGCTGATCATTTAGACTGTCAATTTCTAAAGTTATTGCATGGTGATCCGTTCTTATAGCTGTCACTATGTCGACTTTAGCTACGTCATCTTGTAATAGGTCACTAATGAGCCAATAATCAAGGCGTCTTTGAATAATTGGGCTTTTTTGTCTCCAAGAAAATTTCTTGCTATTAGGATTACGGATTCTCCAGATGTCAACTAAATCATAATTCAGCATAATGTCCTCCACACACTTAACTGAGTCTTTTAACACAGGGTTTCCACCCGAACAATCTAGGTCTGGGTCCATAGTTACGTTCCAATCCCCTCCTAATATAATTTTGTAGTCAAAATCATTGTATCCCTCATCATAGATAAGCTCAGACAATGTTTGGAAGAACAACGATTGCTTAGTGGTGGTATTGGGAGCGTAAATATTTATCAGAAGGAATGGAACATCTTGAATAGTTGTCTCTAAAATGAGGTACCTCCCATCCTCATCCGATCGAATTGATTTCAATTTGAAGTCAAAGGATTTACGTATAAGGATTGCGACCCCACGACTATGGTTAGAGCCATGAGCAAAGTAAATGTCCCCGGACCACTGCTTTTTCCATTGATTTTCAATCTCTTCAGTGCTGTAAGTTTCCTGCAGAAAGCAGATGTCTGAATTTTGCTTGTATAGCCAGTTGAAAATGGACTTACGTTTTTCAAAAGAACGGATACCCCGAACGTTCAGCGAAAGAGTTTTAAACTTTAAGTTGTTGAAATCCATTGAAATTTGCATACGTGTAGTGGAAAAAAGACAACAACAGTAGCTGTTATTCCCAGAAGGGTCACTGTTACTCGAACAATTAACGCATTCCTGATTTTGTCAAGTGCAAACTGAATAAATATAGAATAATACACATAACAAAACAAAAGAAACGAGATGAAAAACGTAGCCAGTGTAAAGAATTAAACTGTTGAAGCTACGCCTGGACGAGATCAAGTGTTATACTTTTGGTTAAATCGAACTTCAGAAGAGAACTAAGGAATATGCTAATCGATAGCTCCCAATAGAAACGAAAAAAAATAAGAAGTGAACTACTTCCTGCGAATTCTAAAAATAAATAACCTGGAACCTATTTATTTATGATTTTACCTCCACACCGTCAATAAAGAGTTTATAGGGTTCCGTTCTACTGAAGGCTGCCCGTTTCCCATCTTTTCTTGCTTGTACCATCTTCGGAATAAGCCTCTTCCTCATATCAATCACCTGCTTAGGTAGATCTGGGCCAATACCGAAATTCGACGGGCCATCGATGTTACGTCGGCAAGAAAAGAGGTTTTCTCGATCTTTAAAGCGAAGACAGCGTGCTATAATGGCCCTGGGTTTTCTTGTGTTTCGGTCCTTTTTACCGACGCGGTGGACTCTTTGGAACTCAATAGATTGGGCGTTTTCCACATTTAACTCTTTCTCCAAGAAAGCTTTCAAAACGGGTTCAGTATTCTCTTCCCCTTCGATTTCTGGAATGCCGTAGAAACGAAGATTTTCGCGGCGGCTGTACACTTCATAATTTAAGAGTTGGAGACGCAAGTGATCCAACTCCTGTCGTGACTTCTCTTCGTCATCTCGGAGTTTTCTCTTGCTGGTTTCCACTTCATCATTCAGGAATTTTACGCTTGTTTTAAGCGTATTTGTTTCTTCGACTGTATTTCGTACGTCTTCCTTTAAGCGGTGGAATTCGCTTTGAAGGTTTGCGACCGTTTCATTTATTCGATCCACAGAGTCCTGTAAAACATTTATTTGTGTGCCGATATTTTCCAGTTGACTTAACTTTGATAATATTAGGTCCACTTTGGAGGCGAAATCTTGTGCCATATTGAGGGCAGACAGAACTACGTCTTCAGAATCGTTCTTCGACTTTGGTGGCGATACAATGGCGGGTGGAGCGTTCGCTTGGCCTTCTTTCACACTCTCTTTCAACCGCTTCGTTTCGGGGGAAATGGTCTCGCTGGTCGGTGAATTACTCCCTCTCGTTTTCCGTTTAAACAGAGATGAAAGTGGCGATGAAAATTCCATAAAAAATATCAGAACGCATGGAAGAGTGCAACAAAAGTTACGGAGCTAACAATCACACGTCCTTACTCAGTCATGCTCAGTCTCAGTTTGGTAGATACGGTACTCTCGAACATTTTACTCAAAGTTCGAATGCAATTATTCGAGGGAGGCGATTATTTGAAATATTTCCATCAAAGGGGGGCGATTATTCGAGGGAGGCGATTAATCAAGGGACGGCTATTATTCGAGGAAATACGGTTTTCTAGATGATCCGCGCCTGCCAGTGTAGCTATTTTACACTTGTTGTTATCTGCTTCACTGTTGAAGTAAATCACTCTATTATCATTACCATTATTATTATTATTATTATTATTATTATTATTATTATTATTGATATTATTATTATTGTTATTATTATTATTAATATTATTATTATCATTATTATTATTATTATCACCATCATTAAGACACCAAATAAGGTGTGTATCTAACAGCTAGACAACAAACGAGCACTTATAATTTCAAAGAGTTCCCTTTCTTCTCTGAGGATAATTTTATAGTCTCCCCGTTTCTTCTGCAAGGATTTCTTCAAATCAAGAGTTCAATTTAATCATCTTCACAGTTAGGCAAATTAGGCAAATGTTAAAGAGCAAGGAAACTTTCAGAGTAAACGTGTAGGAATTCAACACAAGATCATCATGTGATGTCACCTATGGGTCAATTTCGTGGAAAATGTCGTATTATATTGCATCAGACTTGAAGTTGTTCTGAGTATTAAATGCAATGGATTCGATTTTCGAATGATGGAAAAGTGCAAAACAAAACAAAAAAAGAAAAGAAGAAGAACAACAACAAAACAAAAGACGGTTTTTAAGATATAAGACCATTTAAACGCGGAACTTAATTTTCCATTTCCCCGTATACACCTGTAGCTTAGAGCGAATTCGAGACTGATTTTACCACGAAACATAATTTGTTTTCACCTAACTCCATTTCTCAAAAAGTTAGTCCAGGTGCGTACTAACTGGCTGAGCAGCAAAGGACAAAACTAATTTGACCTAAGAAATGAGAGGGCATAGCCATAGACTTAGGATAGTTTACTCGATCTGATTTCTCAGAAACTAACCCGGAAATGGCGATTCTACAGATGATAGTGGTAAATGGTGATACAAAGATCAACGCTCTTTTATACCAGAAAACTCTGTACTTCTGGGCCCATTTCGTGCCCTGTGTCTCATCGAAAACTACTCCGTCAGCAAGGTTTAGCCGTATGGTTACATGAAGGGAACCTGGTCAGAAGTTCAGTTTGATGCGTTTATCCACAAAATCTTTATGTACTTTTAGAAAACGGTTCAAAATTGACAAAAAAGTTTACCTTGAACTGTGGTTAAAACGAAAATGAAGGGCAAAATCCTTAACATGACTGGTCTCTTGTCTCTCGAGATGTTTCTGTATGCTTGCCACTTGCCTTTGGATAAATAACTTAAACGACACAGGTTTACGATGATTTATAGTTTAAGGAGCTGTCAAGATGACGTTAAGATTCTGACTATAAGGGGCGTTTCAAATGGATCTTATTTTGGAGGAAGAAAACAACAGAAACGAATTAGGCGAAACTGATAGCTGCTTTGACGTACATGAAAAGCAATGTTCCTGTTCCTCCTCTTGACTTCAAAGGATTGTTAAGGATGAGGTTTTCTGCAACAATTTTTTAATCTAATCCTTGAGTTTGACATCTCAGCAAATACACAAAATGTTAATAATGCGAGTAAGGTGTTCAGAGTGAATGTCTGAGTAATATTCTAAATACTAAATGTTTTGCATCATAAAAAAAAAATCTCATGTGATATCATGTGGCTAAGGTGGGAACATGGAAATCTGATTACTCATTTTCCAGAAAAAGTCTCATTTATTGCACCAAATCATGATGATAAACTTCCTACTTTTCTAGTAAAGCAAAAGGTTCAATTTTCGTAAATAAACAAACCAAAAACCAAAAACACCCACACAGAAACTATGAAAAAAATGTAGTTTTCACTGGGCTCATCACTGTAAATTTTATTCCGGGTTCGAACTCCAAAATAACTCGCTAAGCATTAGCGGAAATGAGATGGCGTGGCGAAAGGCTCCGGTCAGTATCGAAGGTTTCTTTATAGGCCACATTCCACCGGTCACGTGTACAGGTCACTGTTGTGTCATTAGTTAATTTTAAAAAGCCAAGATGTTTTTCCTAGGTCACCTAAAGACCATTTTGCATAGTGATTTGGACACTTGGACATGGGTTGGTAGCTTTTAATTGACGGTTATTAAGGCTATTAGTCCAAACGTTAAAGTATAAATATTAACTTCTGTGAGGATTGATATTATCTGTTGTGTTTTGGACGTTTTCTTGGCCTTTCACTGATGAAAGTTCGAAGTATTTTCAGATATAAGCAGGCTGTAAGGTCTCGTTACGTCTTGAAAGAGCGTTTTTGAGAACATTGGAACTGATTTTTCCAGTTTAGAGATTCTGCAGGAGCCAGAAACCCGTGAAAATCAGCTGAAATAGGGAGATTTGAATACCTTGAAACTTTTTGACGGTTAATCTTAATCTGTATTTTTGACGGTTGACGGTAAAAAAAATAAACTTTTTTGTCGTTTGATGGTTAACCCCTATATTTATATTATACCTATAGCACAATGGCCTATACTCATGACCTATGGAATGCGAATTATGCAAAAAAAAAAAGCGTACTTAGTGAAGCAAGGTAATCGAAGCTGACCGTCCAAAACAGTTACCTTAAATTTTGACCCCAAATCGTGGGTTGATCCCTTTGAAAAAATCTAATATGACCACACTACTTCCAACATCAAACTCTTTAAAATTGCTCTTTTCGGTCAATATAGCAGTCTTAACTATCGTCAAACATATTTTCGTATCCATCTTACACAAAAAAGCCCGACAAAAACAAATTCAATTTTTGACTTAAAATCGTGGTTAAACACCATTAATATGGCCACCCCCAACATTAAACTCTTCACAATTGCTCTTAGTAGGTCATTTTAGCAGTCTAAACTATCGTCAAACATCTTTTCTTATGCGACTTACAGAAAAAAGCCCGACAAAAGGTTATTCAATTTTAACCTATAATCGTGGGTTAACCCTTTTGTAAAAATCCAATATGATCACCCCCAACATCAAACTCTTTACAATTTCTATTTTCGGTCATTCTAGAAGCCTAAGCTATCGTCGATCGTCAAACAGCGTGGGTTAAACACTTTAAAAAAAATCAACATGATTACCCCCGCCAACAAAGTCTTTACAAGTGAACTTTTAGGTCTTTTTAGAAGTCTAAAATATCGTGAAACATCCTTTCTTATGCTTTCTTAATCAAAAAAGCCCGACAAAAAGAAATTCAATTTTTGACTTAAAATTAGTGGGTTACCCCCTTTGATAAAATTCAATATGGCCACCCCCCAAACCACTCGTTTTGGTTGTTTTTGCTTTCTTAACTATCGTCAACAACTTTTCTTACTATTTTTACCCAAAAACGCCCGACGAAAACAATTTCAATTTTTGATTCAAAATGAAGGGTTAAACCCTTTGAAAAAATCCAATATGCCCACCCCGAACATCAAACTGTTTACAATTGCTCTTTCAGGTCTTTTCAAAAACATTTTCTTACATTTATTCTAAATCGTGGGTTAACCCCGATGGAAAAAATCCAATATGGCAACCACCAACATCAAACTCTTTACAGCTTCTCTTTTCGGTCTTTTTAGCAGTCTACACTATCATTAAAGATCATATCTTTTCTTATCCTTTTTTTACACAGAAAGTCCAGAACAAAAAGATTTTAATTTTTGACCCAAAATCGTGCATGGGTTAACCCCTCTCAAAATATCCAGTATGGCCACCCCCACATCAAACTCTTTACAACTGCTCCTTTCGGTATTTTTAGCAGTCTAAATTATCGTCATGGACAAACCCCTTAGGAAAATGTCGTTTTGGGCACTTTTTAGAACTTCAATTTTCTGGTCTAAAAATCATTCTTTTCTATCTAAAATATCAAAAAATTATCTTTACTAACTTGTTTTCTCCCAAATGAGAAAAAATTTGATGTTTGGACAAAAACCATGGATTATCCCCTTTGGAAAATCTTGCTGTTTTGCACTTTTTAAAACTTTTTCTGGTCTAAAAATCATTCTTTTTTTATCCAGAATATCAAAAAACAATATTTTTGGACTTGATTATACCAAAAACCCAAATAAAAAGACGTTCGATTTTTTAACAAAAAACCATGGATCATCCCCTCAAAAAAAATGTCTATTTTTTAGCACTTTTCAAAACATTAATTTCTCAATCTAAAAATCATTCTTTTCTATCTAAAATATCAAAAAAACATCTTTTTTGACTTGATTATAGCAAAAAAACCAAATGAAAAGAAATTCCATTTTTGGAAAAAACTATGGATTATCCCCTTAGGAAAATATGTATTTTTTGGCACGTTTTAAAACATGAATTTTGTGATCTAAAATCATTCTTTTCTATCTAGAATATAAAAAAAAAAAGTATTTTCTGACTTGAATACACCAAAAAAACCCAAATGAGAAAAAGTTTGATATTTGGACAAAAACCACAGATTATCCCCTTTGGAAAATCTCGCTGTTTTGCACTTTTTGAAACTTTTTTTTTTCTGGTCTCAGAATCAGTCTGTTTTATCCAGAATATTAAAAAACGATATTTTCTGACTTGATTACTCCAAAAAACACAACTAAGAAAAATTTCGATTTTTGGACAAAAACCATGGATTATCCCCTTAGGAAAATGTCCCTTTTTTTCGACTTTCTAAAACTGTGATTTTCTGGTCTAAAATTTAATCTTTTTTATCCAGAATATCAAGAAACGATCTTTGCGAACATAATTATTTCAAAAACACTAATGAGAAAGAGTTTGAATTATGGGCAAAAACCATGGATTAACTTTTGTAGTAAAAGGTCGACTTTTTGGTGCTCTTTACAACGTTACCTTTCTGGTCTAAAAATTATTCTTTTCTATCTAAAATATCAGAAAACCATCGTTTCAGACTTGATTATACCAAAAAACCCAAATAAAAAGATATTCAACGTTTCGACAAAAACCATTGATTATCTCCTTAAAAAAATGTCTATTTTTGGCTCTTTTTAAAAAAATAATATTCTGGTCTAAAAATCATTCTTTTTTATCCAGAATATAAAAAAAAAACGTTTTTTCTGACTTAATTACGCCAAAAAAACGTAAATGAAAAAAGTTAGGTTTTTGAACAAAAACCATGGACCAACCCCTTAGAAAAATTTCATGTTTTGCACTTTTTAGAACTTTAATTTTCTGGTCTAAAAATCAATCTTTTTTATCCAAAATATCAAAAAATGATCTCATTATTTTCTACCCCCCAAAAACATGAGAAAAAGTTTGATGTTTGGTCAGAAACCATAGATTTTTCCCTTTGGAAAATGTCGATGTTTTGCACTTTTAAAAACTTTATTTCCCTGGTCTAAAAATCATTCTTTTTTATCCAGAATATCAAAAAAACAATATTTTCTGACTTGATTACTCCAAAAAAACACAAATAGAAAAATTTCGATTTTTGGACAAAAACCATGGATTATCCCCTTAGGAAAATGTCTACTATTTGGCAGTTTTTAAAAAGTTAATTTTCTCGTCTAAAAATCATTCTTTAATGACTTGTTCTCTCCCAAACAAATAAATGAGAAAAAGTTTGATTTTTGAACAAAACCATGGATTATCCCCTTTGGAAAATCTCGCTGTTTTGCTCTTTTTAAAACTTCAATTTTCTGGTCTAAAAATCATTCTTTTTGATCCAGAATTTTAAAAAAAACAATATTTTCTGACTTGACTTCTCCAAAAAAACACAAATAAGAACAATTTCGATTTTTGGACAAAAACCATGGATTATCCCCTCAGCAAAATATCCATTATTTTCGACTTTTTGAAACCTAAGTTTTCTGGTCTAAAATTTATTCTTTTTTATCCAGAATATTTAGAAACTTGTTCAAAACACTATGAGAAAAAGTTTGAATTTTGGGAAAACCATGGACTAGCCTTCTAGGAAAAGACCGATTTTTTGGCGCTCCTCAGAACGTTACCTTTCTGGTCTCAAAATCCTTCTTTTCTATCCAAAATATCAGAAACCATCTTTTCTGACTTGATTATACCAAAAAAAAACAAATAAAAAGAAGTTGGATTTTTAAACAAACAACCATAGATTATCCCCCTAGGAAAATATCAATGTTTTGGCACTTTTTAAAACGTTAATTTTCCGATCTAAAAATCTTTCTTTTCTACCCAAAATATCAAAGAACCATCATTTCTGACTTGATTATTCCAAAAAACCCAAATGAAAAGAAGTTCAATTTTTTGACAAAAACAATGGACTAACCCCTTAGAAAAATATCGTTTTTGGCACTTTTTCTGGTCAAAAAATCATTCTTTTCAATCCAAAATATAAAAAGAAAAATCTTTACTGACTTGTTTTCTCTCAAAAAAAGGTAATGAGAAAAAGTTTGTTTTTGGACAAAAACCATGGATTATCTTCTCTGGAAAATGTCCATGGTTTGCACTTTTTAAAAGTTCAATTTTTTTGGTCTAAAAATCATTCTTTTCTATCAACAAAATCAAAAAATGATTTTAACTGACTTGTTTTACCCAAAAAAAAATAAAGAAGGAAAAAGTTTAATTTTGGGACAAAAACCATGGATTATACCCTTTTGAACTTTTTAAAACTTTATTTTTCTGGTCTAAAAATCATTCTTTTCTATCACAAATATCAAAAAACCATCTTTTCCGACTTGATTATACCAAAAATCCCAAATGAAAAGAAATTCCATTTTTGGACAATACCAGAGGATTATCCCCTTAGGAAAATATGTTTATATTTTTCGTCCTTTAAAAACTTTAGTTTCCTGGTCTAAAATTTATTCTTTTCTATCCAGAATACAAAGAAACGATCTTATCGAACATAATTTCTTCAAAAACACTAAGGAGAAAAAGTTTGAAATTTGGGCAAAACAATGGATTAACCTTGTAGGAAAAGGTCGATTTTTTGGCCCTCCTCAGAACATTACCTTTCTGGTCTAAAAATCATTCTTTTCTATGCAAAATATCAAAAAACCATCTTTTCTGACTTGATTATACCAAAAACCCAAATGAAAAGAAAATCGATATTTCGACAAAAACAGACGATTATCCCCTTAGGGAAATGACCATTTTTTTCGACCTTTTAAAACTTTAGTTTTCTGGTCTAAAATTTATTCTTTTTTTATCCAGAATACCAAGAAACGATCGTTTCGAAAAAAATTACTTCAAAAACACTAATGAGAAAAAATTTTAATTTTGGGCAAAAATCATGGACTAACCTTCTAGGAAAAGATCGATTTTTTGGCGCTCCTCAGAGCGTTACCTTTCTGGTCTAAGAATCATTCTTTTTTTATCCAAAATATCAAAAAAACATCTTTTCCGAGTTGATTATACCGAAAAACCCAAATAGAAAGAAGCTCGACTTTTAAACAAGAAACCATGGATCATCCCCTTAGGAAAATTTCTATTTTTTAAGAGTTTTTAAAACGTTAATTTTCTGGTCTAAAAATTATTCTTTTCTATCTAAAATATCAAAAAACCATCTTTTCTGACTTGATTATAGCAAAAAAAAAAAGAAATGAAAAGAAAGTCAATTTTTGGACAAAAACCATGGATTATCCCCTCAGGAAAATGTGTATATTTTGGCACGTTTTAAAACTTTACTGTTCTGGTCTAAAATCATTTTTTTATCCAGAATATCAAAAAAAAATCTTTTCTGACTTGATTTCTCCAAAAAACACAAAAGAAGAAAAATTTCGATTTTGGGACAAAAACCATGGATTATCCCCTTAGGAAAATGTCCCTTTTTTCGAGTTTTTAAAACTTTGGTTTTCAGCTCTAAAATTTATTCTTTTTTATCCAGAATACCAAGAAACGATCTTTATGAACATAATTTCTTCAAAAAGACTAAAAAGAAAAAGTTTGAAGTTTGGGCAATAACCATGGACTAACCTTTTAGGAAAAGGTCGATTTTTTGGCGCTCCTCAGAACGTTACCTTTCTGCTCTAAAAATCATTCTTTTCTATCCAAAATATCAAAAAAACATCTTTTCCGACTTGATTATACCGAAAAACCCAAATGAAAAGAGGTTCGATTTTTGAACAAAAAACCATGGATCATCTTCTTAGGAAAATGTGTATTTTTGGCACTTTTCAAAACGTTAATTTTCTGGTCTAAAAATCAATTTTCTATCTAAAATATGAAAAAAAACATCTTTTCTGACTTGATTATACCAAAAAAACAAATGAAAAGAAATTCGATTTTTGGACAAAAATCATGGACTATCACCTTAGGAAAATGTGTATTTTTTGGCACGTTTTAAAACATGAATTTTGTGATATAAAATCATTCTTTTCTATCCAGAATATTAAAAAAAACGTTTTTTTTTTTACTTGAGTACACCAAAATAAACCATATAAAAAAGTTTGATTTCTGAACAAAAACCATGGACTAACCCTTCAGAAAAATGTTGTTTTTGGCACTTTATAAAACATCAATTTTCTGGTCTACAAAACCTTTCTAATCTATCCAAAAGATCAAAAGATGATCTTTACTAACTTGTTTTATCCAAAAAAGATAAATGTGAAAAAGTTTGATATTTGGACAAAAACCATGGATAATCCCCTTTGGAAAATCTCGCTGTTTTGCACTTTTTAAAACTTTATTTTTTCTGTTCTCTAAATCATTCTTTTTTATCCAGAATATCAAAAAACAATATTTTCTGACTTGATTTCTCCAAAAAACACAAATAAGGAAAATTTCGATTTTTGGACAAAAAGCATAGATTATCCGCTTAGGAAAATGTCCCTTTTGTTTCGAGATTTTAACACTGTGGTTTTCTGGTCTAAAAGCTATTCTTTTTTATCCAAAATATCAAGAAACGATTTTTTCGAACACAATTTCTTCATAAACACTAATGAGAAAAAGTTCGAATTTTGGGCAAAAAGCATACACTAACTTTGTAGGAAAAAATCGACCTTTTGGTGCTCTTTACAGCGTTATCTTTCTGGTCTAAAAATCGTTCTTTTCTATCTAAAGTATCAAAGAACCATCTTTTCTGACTTGATTATACCAAAAAAGCCAAATGAAAAGATATTAAACGTTTCGACAAAAGCCATAGATTATCCCCTTAGGAAAATGTCTATTTTTGGGCGCTTTTCTAAACATTAATTTTCTGGTCTAAAAATCATTTGTTTTCAACCACAATATAAAAGAACGTTTTTTTCTGACGTGATTACGCCAAATAAACACAAATGAAAATAGTTCGATTTTTGGACAAAAATCATGGACCAACCCCTTAGAAAAATGTCATGTTTTGCACTTTTTAGACCTTTAATTTTCTGGTCTAAAAATCAATCTTTTGTATCCGAAATATCAAAAAATGATCTTACTTGTTTTTCCCAAAAAAATAGATGAGAAAAAGTTTGATGTTTGGTCAGAAACCTTGAATTATCCCCTTTGGATAATGTCGATGTTGTCCACTTTTGAAAACTTTATTTCTCTGCTCTAAAAATCTTTCTTTTTTAACAAGAAGATCAAAAAAATTATATTTCTGACCTAATTTATACAAAAACACAAATAAGAAAAGTTCGATTTTTGGACAAAAACGATGGATTTATCCCCTTAGGAAAATATCTATTTTTTGGCAGTTTTTAAAACGTTAATTTTCTGGTCTAAAAATCATTCTTTTCTATCTATAATGCCAAAACACCATCTTTTCTGACTTGATTATACCAAAAAAACCCAAATGAAAAGAAAATGGATATTTGGACAAAAATAGAGGATTATGCCCTTAGTAAAATGACCATTTTTTTCGACCTTTTAAAACTTTAGTTTTCTGGTCTAAAATTTATTCTTTTTTATCCAGAATACCAAGAAACGATCTTTTCGAACAAAATTACTTCAAAAACACTAATAATGAGAAAAAGTTTAAGTTTTGGGCAAAAATCATGGACTAACCTAGGAAAAGAACGACTTTTTGGCGCTCTTCAGAACGTTACCTTTCTCGCCTAAAAATCATTCTTTTCAATACAAAATATCAAAAAACATCTTTTTCGAGTTGATTATACCAAAAAACCCAAATAAAAAGAAGTTCGATTTTTGAACAAAAAACCGTGGATTATCTCCTTAGGAAAATGTCTATTTTTTGGCACTTTTTAAAACGTTAATTTTTTGGTTTTATTCTTTTCTATCTAAAATATCAAAAAACCATCTTTTCTGACTTGATTATCGCAAAAAAAAAAAAAATAAATAAAAAGAAAGTCAATTTTTGGACAACCATGGATTATCCCCTCAGGAAAATGTGTATATTTTGGCACGTTTTAAAACTTTACTGTTCTGGTCTAAAATCATTTTTTTATCCAGAATATCAACAGCAATCTTTTCTGACTTGATTTCTCCAAAAAACACAAAGAAGAAAAATTTCGATTTTGCGACAAAAACCATGCATTATCCCCTTAAAAAAATGTCCCTTTTTTTCGAGTTTTTAAAAATTTGCTTTTCCGCTCTAAAATTTACTCCTTTTTATCCAGAATATCAAAAAACAATATTTTCTGACTTGATTTCTCCAAAAAACCCAAGAAAGAAAAATTTCGATTTTTGGCCAAAAAAAATGGAATATCCCCTTACAAAAATGACGATTTTTTTCGACCTTTTAAAACTTTAGTTTTCTGGTCTAAAATGTATTCTTTTTTATCCAGAATACCAAGAAACGATCTTTATAAACATAATTACTTCAAAAACACTACTAAGGAAAAGTTTGAAGTTTGGGCAAAAACCATGGACTAACCTTTTAGGAAAAGGTCGATTTTTTGGCATTCCTCAGAACGTTACTTTTCTGCTCTAAAAATCATTCTTTTCTATCCAAAATATCAAAAAACCATCTTTTCGGACTTGATTATACCAAAAAACCCAAACGAAAAGACGTTCGATTTTTGAACAAAAAGCCATGGATCATCCCCTTAGAAAAATGTCTATTTTTTTGGCACTTTTCAAAACGTTAATTTTGTGGTCTAAAACTCATTCTTTTCTATGTAAAATATCAAAAAACCATCTTTTCTGATTTGATTATACCAAAAAAACCAAATGAAAAGAAATTCGATTTTTGGACAAAAACCATGGATTATCCCCTTAGGAAAATGTGTATTTTTTGGCACGTTTTAAAACATTAATTTTCTGATATAAAATCATTCTTTTTTAGCCAGAATATAAAAAAAATGTTTTTCTGACTTGATTACGCCGAAAACACGCAAATGAAAAAAGCTAGATTTTCGGTCTAAAAATCATTCTTTTTTAACTAAAATATCAAAAAATCATTTTACTTGTTTCCTCTCCCCCCAAAAAATGAGAAAAAGTTTGATGTTTGGTCAGAAACCATAGATTGTCCCCTTTGGAAAATGTTGTCGTTTTGCACTTTTAAAAACTTTATTTCTCTGGTCTAAAAATTATTCTTTTTTATCCAGAATATCAAAAAACAATATTTTCTATACTTGATTTCTCCAAAAAAAAACAAATAAGAAAAATTTCGATTTTTGAACAAAAACGATGGATTATTCCCTTAGGAAAATGTCTATTTTTTGGGCACTGTTTAAAACGTTAATTTTCTGGTGTAAAAATCATTTTTTCTATCTCAAATATCAAAAACCATCTTTTCTGACTTGATTATACCAAAAAACCCAAATGAAAAGAAATTCGATTTTTTGACAAAAACAGAGGATTATCCCCTTAGGGAAATGTCCATTTTTTTCGACCTTTTAAAACTGTAGTTTTCTGGTCTAAAATTTATTCTTTTTTATCCAGAATACCAAGAAACGATCTTTGCGAACATAATTACTTAAAAAACACTAATGAGAAACAGTTTGACTTTTGGGCCAAAACCATGGAACACCCTTCTAGTAAAAGATCGATTTTTTGGCGCTCCTGAGAACGTTACCTTTCTGGTCTAAAAATCATTCTTTTCTATCCGAAATATTAAAAACCATCTTTTCTGACTTGATTATACCCAAAAAAAAACAAATAAAAAGAAGTTCGATTTTTGAACAAAAACAATGGATCATCCCCTTATCAAAATGTCTGCTTTGTGGCACTTTTTAAAACGTTAATTTTCTGGTCTAAAAATCATTCTTTTCTTTCTAAAATATCAAAAAAGCATCTTTTCTGACTTGATTATACCAAAAAAACCAAATGAAAAGGAATTCGATTTTTGGACAAATATCATGGATTATCCCCTTAGGAAAATGTGTATTTTTTGGCACATTTTAAAACATTAATTTTCTGATCTAAAATCATTCTTTTCTACCCAGAATATTAAAAAAACGTTTTTTTCTGACTTGATTACACCAAAAAAACCCATATGAAAAAAGTTTGATTTTTGGACAAAAACCGTGGACTAACCTCTCAGAAAAATGTTGTTTTTGGCACTTTATAGAACTTCAATTTTCTGGTCTAAAAATCTTTCTTATGTATCCAAAAGATCAAAAGATGATCTTTACTTACTTGTTTTATCCAAAAAAATAAGTGGGAAAAATTTCGATTTTTCGACAAAAAGCATGGATTATCCCCTTAGGAAAATGTCCATTTTTTTTCGATTTTTTAAAACTGTGGTTTTCTGGTCTAAAATTTATCCTTTTTTATCGAGAATATCAAGAAACGACCTTTTCTAACATAATTTCTTCAAAAACAGTAATGAGAAAAAAATTGAATTTTGGGCAAAAACCATGGACTAACTTTGTAGGAAAAGGTCGACTAGTTAGTGCTCTTTACAACGTTACCTTTCTGGTCTCAAAATCATTCTTTTCTATCTAAAATATTAAAAAACCATCTTTTCTGACTTGATTATACCGAAAAAGCCAAATGAAAAGATATTCAACGTTCCGACAAGAACCATGGATTATACCCTTAGCAAAATGTCTATTTTTTGCCTCTTTTTTAAACATAAGTTTTCTGGTCTAAAAATCATTATTTTTCATCCAGAATATAAAAAAAACGTTTTTTCTGACTTGATTACGCCAAATAAACGCAAATGAAAAAAGTTAGATTTTTGAACAAAAACCATGGACCAACCCCTTAGAAAAACGTCATGTTTTGCACTTTTTAGAACTTTCATTTTCTGGTCTCAAAATCAATCGTTCTTATCCAAAATATTAAAAAATGATCTTACTTGTTTTCTCCCAAAAAGTAAATGAGAAAAAGTTTGATGTTTAGACAGAAACAATGGATTATCCCCTTTGGAAAATGTCGATGTTTTGCACTTTTTAAAACTTTATTTCTCTGGTCTAAAAATCATTCATTTTTATCCACAATATCAAAAAACGATATTTTCTGACTTGATTATACCAAAAAACCCAAATGAAAAGAAAATCGATATTTGGACAAAAACAGAGGATTATCCCCTTAGGAAAATGACCATTTTTTTCGACCTTTTCAAACTTTAGTTTTCTGGTCTAAAATTTATTCTTTTTTTATCCAGAATACCAAGAAACGATCTTTTCGAACATAATTACTTCAAAAACACTAATGAGAAAAAGTTTAAATTTTGGGCAAAGCCATGGCCTAACCTTGTAGGAAAAGATCGATTTTTTGGCGCTCCTCAGAAGGTTACCTTTCTGGTCTAAAAATCATCCTTTTCTATCCAAAATATCAAAAAGCATCTTTTCCGACCTAATTATGCCAAAAAACCCAAATAAAAAGAAGTTCGATTTTTGAACAAAAAACCATGGTTTTTCCCCTTAGGAATATGTCTATTTTTTTGCACTTTTTGAAACGTTAATTTTCTTGTTTAAAAATTATTCTTTTCTATTTAAAATATCAAAAAACCATCTTTTCTGACTTGATTATACCAAAAAAACCAAATGAAAAGAAATTTGATTTTTGGACAAGAACCATGGATTATCCCCTTAGGAAAATGTGTACTTTTTGGCACGTTTTAAAACATAAATTTTCTGGTCTAAAATCATTCTTTTCTTTCCAGAATATAAAAACGTTTTTTTTTTTCTGACTTAATTACACCAAAAAATCCAAAATGAAAAAAGTTTGATTTTTGGACAAAAATCATGGACTAACCCCTCAGATAAATGCTGTTTTTGGCACTTTATGGAACTTCAATTTTCTGGTCTAAAAATTATTCTTTTTTATCCAAAAGATCAAAAAAATGATCTTTACTGACTTGTTTTATCAAAAAAGAAATAAATAAGAAAAAGTTTGATTTTTGGATAAAAACCATGGATTATCCCCTGTGGAAAATCTCGCTGTTTTGCACTTTTTAAAACTTTATTTTTCTGGTTTAAAAATCATTCTTTTCTATCTAAAATATCAAAAAACCATCTTTTCTGACTTGATTATACCAAAAAACCCAAAGGAAAACAAATTAGATTTTTGGACAAAAACAGAGGATTATTCCCTTAAGACAACGTCCATATTTTTCGACCTTTTAAAACTTTAGTTTTCTGGTCTAAGATTTATCCAGAACCCAAGAAACGATCTCTTCGAAGATAATTTCTTCAAAAACGCTAATGAGAAAAAGTTTGAATTTTGGGTAACAACTATGGACTAACCTTCTAGGAAAAGGTCGATTTTTTGGCGCTCCTGAGAACGTTACCTTTCTGTTCTAAAAATCCTTCTTTTCTATCCAAAATATCAAAAAATAATCTTTACTGACTTGTTTTCTCCGAAAAAAATAAATGAGAAAATGTTTGATTTTTGGACAAAAACCATGGATTATCCCCTTTGGAAAATCTCGCTGTTTTGCACTTTTTAAAACTTTATCTTTCTGGTGTAAAAATCATTCTTTTTCATCCAGAATTTAAAAAAACAATATCTTCTGATTTGATTTCTACAAAGACACACAAATGAGAAAAAATTCGATTTTTGGACAAAAACCATGAATTATCAAGTTAGAAAAATGTCAATTTTTTCGACTTTTAAAACTTAAGTTTTCTGGTCTAAAATTTTTTCTTCTTTATCCAAAATATCAAGAAACGATCTTTTCGAACATAACTTCTTAAAAAACACTAATGAAAAAAAGTTTGACTAACCCCTTAGAAAATGTCGTTTTTGGCATATTTTTTAACTTTAATCTTCCTGTCTAAAAATCGTTCTTTTCTTTCAAGAATATAAAAAAAAAACGTTGACTAACCCCTCAGGAAAATGTCGTTTTTGGCACTCTTTACATCTTCAATTTTCTGGTCTAAAAATGATTTTTTCTATCCAAAATATCAAAAAAAGGTCTTAACTGAGTTGTTTTCTCCAAAAAAAAAATTAGAAACCGTTTGATTTTTGATCAAAAACCATGGATTATCCCCTTTGGAAAATGGGGACTTTTTGGATTTTTTGAAACTTCAATTTCTGGTCAAAAAATCATTCTTTTTTATCCAGAATATCAAAAAACGATCTTTTCTGCCATAATTTGTGCAAAAACACAAAGATGAGAAAAAAAAAATCGATTTTTGGACAAAAAGCATAGACTAACCCTTTTGGAAAATGTCGATTTCTTGAGCCTTTTAAAACTTCAATATTCTGGTCTAAAAATCGTTCTTTTCTTTCAAGAATATATAAAAAAAAAAACGTTGACTAACCCCTCAGGAAAATGCCGTTTTTGGCACTCTTTACATCTTCAATTTTCTGGTCTAAAAATGATTTTTCTTATCCAAAATATCAAAAAAAGGTCTTAACTGAGTTGTTTTCTCCAAAAAAAAAAAAATTAGAAACCGTTTGATTTTTGATCAAAAACCATGGATTATCCCCTTTGGAAAATGGGGACTTTTTGGATTTTTTGAAACTTCAATTTCTGGTCAAAAAATCATTCTTTTTTATCCAGAATATCAAAAAACGATCTTTTCTGCCATAATTTGTGCAAAAACACAAAGATGAGAAAAAAAAAATCGATTTTTGGACAAAAAGCATAGACTAACCCTTTTAGAAAATGTCGATTTCTTGAGCCTTTTAAAACTTCAATATTCTGGTCTAAAAATCATTCTTTTTTATCCAGAATATCAAAAAACAATATTCTCTGACTTGATTTCTCCAAAAAACACGAATAAGAAAAAGTTCGATTTTTGGACAAAAACCATGGATTATCCCCCTAGGAAAATGTTCCTTTTTTTCGACTTTTTAAAACTTTAGTTCTCTGGTCTAAAAATCATTCTTTTTTATGGATTATCAAAAAACAATATTCTCTGACTTGATTTCTCCAAAAAACACGAATAAGAAAAAGTTCGATTTTTGGACAAAAACCATGGATTATCCCCCTAGGAAAATGTTCCTTTTTTTCCACTTTTTAAAACTTTAGTTCTCTGGTCTAAAATTTATTCTTTTTTATCTAGAATATCAAGAAACGATCTTTTCGAACATAATTCTTCAAAAACACTAATAAGAAAAATTTTGAATTTTTGACAAAAACCATGGACAAACCCGGCCTTTGGAAAATGTCGATTTTTGGCATTTTTTAAAACTTCAATTTCTTGGTCTAAAAACGCATTTTTTTCTTTCGGGAATATCAAAAAATGATCTTTTCTGACTCGATTCTTCAAAAAACACACATGAGAAAAAGTTCGATTTTAGGACAAAAACGATGGATTATCCCCTTAGGAAAATGTCGATTTTTTTGGCACTTTTTGAAAGTTCAATTTTCTGGTCTAAAAATCATTCTTTTATATCCATGAAATCAAAAAACGATCGTATTTGACATAATGTATGAAAAATACACTAATGAGAAAAAGTTCGATTTTTGGACAAGAACCATGGACTAACCCCTAAGGAAAATTAAAACTCCGATTTTTTTTGTCTAAAATGAATTTTTTTGCTTCTCAGAATATCAGAAAACAATCTTCTGTGAGTCGATTTCTCCCCCAAAAAATACAGATAAAAAAATTCCATTTTTTGACAAAAACCAGGGATTATCCCCTTCGGAAAATTAGAATTTGTTTCCACTTTTTAGAAATTCAATTTTCTGGTCTTAAAATCATTCTTTTTTATCCAGCATATTAACAAAACCATCTTTTCTGACATAATTTTGTGCGAAAAACACAGATAAGAAAAAGTTTGATTTTTGGACAAAAAAGATAGATCAACCTCTTTGGAAAATGGCGATTTTTTGCACTTTTTAAAACTTTAATTTTGTGGTCTAAAAAGCAATTTTTTTTTTTCAAAACGTATCAAAAAACGACTTTTTAAATTTGATTTCTCCAAAAACCACAGATGAGAAAAAGTTCGATTTTTCGACAAAAACCATTGATTATCCTCTTATTGTCAAAAATCCTACATGGCCACCCTGAACATCAAGCTCTTTACAATTGCTTTTATCTGTCTTTTTAGCAGTCTAAACTATCGTTAACAACTTTTCTTATTCTTTTTACACAAAAACGCCCAACAAAAAGAATTTCAATTTTGGACTCAAAATGAAGGGTTTACCTCTTTGGAAATTTCCAATATGGTCACCCCTAACATCACACTCTTTACAATTGCTCTTTTCGGTCTTTTTAGTAGTCTACACTATCTAAACTAAAAAAGCCCGACCAAAAAAATCCATTAATTTTTCACCCAAAATCGTGGGTTAAACCCTTTAGAAAAGTTCAATATTGCTATCCCTAACAACAAATTCCTTTTTCAGTCGTTTAAGCAATCTAAACCATCTTCAAAGATATTTTCCTTTTATTTTTTAAACACAAAATCCCGAAAAAAAGAATTTCACATTTTGACCCAAACTCGTGGGTTTACCACTTTGTAAAATTTTAATATGGCCATCCCAAACGTCAAACTGTTTTTAATTGCCCTTTTCGGTCTAGTTACAAGTATAATCTATCGTCAAACATTTTTTATTATCCTTCTTACACAAAAAAGCCCAACGAAAAGAAATTCAATTTTTGACCTAAAATCATGGGTTATAAACCCCTTTGGAAAAATCCAATATGGCCACCCCCAACATTAAACACATTACAATTGGTCTTTTTTGCAGTCTAAACTATCGTCAAACATCTTTTCTTATCCTTTTTTATTCAAAAATGCCGACAAAAAGAATTTCAATTTTCCACCCTAAATCGTGGTTATCCTCTTTGGAAAAATCCTATATGGCTACCCCCAACATCAAACTCTTTACAACTGGTCTTTCCGGTCTTTTTAGCTGTCTAAACTATCGTCAAACATCTTTTTTTATCCTCTCTATAATTACTCCAAAAAGACCGACAAAAACAAATTCATTTTTCGACCTTAAATCGTCGGTTAACCCCTGTGAAAAATCCAATTGGAAGATGTAAAACTAGTGTCTTATATGAGTAGACTGTTCACAGCCCCCTATTTTTTTTTAACATCGTCAGGATCGAGCGCTTACTGGTACATGCGGACAACTTCTTTTCTTAGTTGGTTTCTAGATGGCTGCCCGTAACGCAAAGCACTCGATCTGGGCGATCTCAAGGAAAAAAAATAAGAGAACTGTTAAGAGTCTATTAACTAGTACCTTCGTGCTTAATACACTGAAACTTGAACAAATGCTTTTTTATTTCGCGTTTTTACTTGTCGTAGCGATAAAATTAGTAAACATGAATGGGTATGGCTTTCGCGGTTCAGTTTGCGTCATTTGCTCTCTCGGCCATGTCTATTACAAAGGCTTTTTTACCTGTTATAGAATCCGATGCGTGGTATATTTGTACCTTCTTTGTACCAGTGAAATGATGGGAAAACCAACAGAGTCACGAAGAAGAGGCGGAGAGAGGAAGAGGCTGCCAAAAGGTCTTGAGTCTCGCGACAACAGTCGCCTATGTTGATAACTAAACTTCTGGGTGAGTTCGTCCAGTACGTATCTACGTTAGCCGCTTCGTATAAGAGAGATTTCCTTTTAGTCCTCGTCAGAAGAAAATTGAAAGTCTTGCACAACATCCTCCTCATCTCCGTCTCCAGGGCTTTTTGCCATTTGAGAAAGGGTTTTTCCAGGGCCAGTTTTCTTTCCAGTCTTTTTGAGTTTCTTCGCTGTTCCTTTCGGTTTTTCGTTCTCGTGCTCAGAACTGCCTTGTTGTTTACGTTTTCTCTTTGAAGGATTTTCTTGTTTGTCGTCGCTCATGTTTTCGTTGTTTTCTTCTTCTGCTTCATTCTAGGAAAAATGTTCAGTATTAATGTAAACTACCGCTTATAAAGCCCCTTAACTAACAAGCCCTCTCCCCCCGCCCAAGTTGTAATCCCGTGTTCTAGTAATTTATCATGATAGATAGATAGCACACACAAAAATAACACTTTACTACTAATCCCGCAGGCTATCATAATCTACGTTCGTCGCTGTTGTTGTTGTGGTTGTTGTTGCTTTAACAGTCAATAACAAGCACTTTACCTCTGGCTGGACGGTTGGTTTCAAGGCCTTCCACGTGTTATAGAACTTCACTATAGCATTTGGATTTAGTCTATACTGAGCCGTCCATTTTTCCTGCAAGTTGAAAAATAATCAAACAATCAAAGAAACTATCAGTAACTCAAAGCAAAACAAAAATAAAATAAACCCAATCATGTACCATAGTTTTAGTCGTCTTTACACACTCAACAATCCAGTTTCCTTACGTCAGACCGGGGGTCATCTGACCATTTGCCTTCGCTACTTACGACTTCTACGGCTTTCCACGTTTAGCTTGTTCCAGGCTCTGAGATAGTGGGGAAGACGCGAAAGTGAAAAGCACGCGACCCCCCCTCCCCAGTTATTCGTGTTCGCGCTTTCTCTTTTCAGCCGACCCGAGTATCTCGGAGCCTAGAACAGGCTAACCCACGTTTTGCAAAAGATGTATGTGTTTTAGCTCCCGGCACCAGATGCAGTCAAGAGGGGATGGCCAAGCACTCTGAACTACCTGAATGTAATATCCCCGTATAGACCAGTCGAAATTTACCCACTCACCCATGGCGACCCACCCACGGTACCAGTTGTTGTTTTTCCCGCAATAATAGAGAGCTTAGAATTTAAAGGTGATGTTACTGAGTATTGCTCACGCGTGAACCAGCGTCATTTTGGAGGGAAAACGTAACAGCCGTCATCATTCTACTTCGAGTGTTTTCAAGAATGTCGTAGTGGCAGGAAACGGCGGGAACAAGTTATCAAACGTAATAAGTTTTATCATTGTGCTATCGGGAGAGGGCTTAACCTCCTTCACTATAAATAACCACACTAACGTTTTCGGTGAAAAAAGTAAAATGAAGCTTTCCGGGCGGGTGTCTTTTTGAGAACACGCGCAAAACTTTAAGTTAAGTCTCGTTTCCGTCCTCAAATCTAAAGGTGTCTAACCATCCCCCCACACACACACACACACACACACACACACACAAACACCTTTTTTTCATTTTCCTCCGCTCAACACACGTTGCATGTTTCTAAATTTCGCGTTGTGCAACCGTTGCAATGGAAAACTAGCAATTCCGCTCGAGGCACGAGATAAAAAAAGATATAACGAGCGGCTGGCGGTCCAAAAACGCCAGAATACTAACGGGAAATCAAATTCTACTTACATAGTAACTGCGTTACCAAAAAAGGTGATAATGGCCCGTAAATACCTTGAGTTGGTAAACTAATGTATCTGTTGTGGATCAGTTTTATCCTTGGTTGAAATTTTATTTCATTTTTGTTTTTCAAAGTCGTTATCATACGTTACCGTATCCAAAAACAAAAGAAAATTCGATTTAAACCAAGGATAAATTTGAACCACAACATATCCAACAATAAATCACACATGCAGGTTTATTAAACCGACAGCTTTACTCCATTGGTGCCTTTCTTGTCCACGAGGAAAGGTCGGTTAGAGTTTTGGTTTTATGGAGTTCTGCTCAATCTTTATCCCCTCGTTTCCAAGAGCGGCAATGGCTAGGAAACTACTACAGTTTGAAATATAATTGGAAATACAGAAAAGAAAAATCTGTTGAATCACTACTCACCACTTCAGCAATGTCTTTGGGACTAAAGGAAACTTTTGATCGCCGATTTGTTACTTCAGTAGAAGTTTCTTCAATCTATTAAAGGCAAAAAAATACAAGCGAATAAGCAGCTTCGTTACGATTTTCATTCATATAGCGTTTAAAAGCAGAGGAACCCGAACGTACCTTATCAACAAGCTGTTTCATCTGCTTGCGATATCTTGCAGCGGTTGTAGTCTTGATGAATTTCCTTAGCTGTATATAAAAATTGAATCAAGTATAATGGCAAAATAAATAGATTTTTACATTGGGCGTCGCCGTTAATACTTGACCTCACCTTCAATGACGAAAACTCGTGACCGATGAGGGGTGAACTCCAGAAAATAGAGACCTTAAGCTTGAGGTTTTTCACTATTTCCCGCGAACCGCGAACGTCAAGAAGACACATGACCAGTGTCTTGCCGTCAGGTTTGCAGTTTGAGGTTCACGTTTGTACCGCTAGACCACGCTCTAGAGGTAAGTGATTAACCGCAAGGTTTTTTGAACCCTAAAACATACCAATCCCACGTATGAGAGGAAAGGCTGTCTTTTAAAACCTGTTGCGAAGAACCTTAATGGTTGCCCTGTGGCACTTTTTGTGCATGCGCATTTTCGCCCAAGAGCACGAGGTATTTGTATTTTGTATCAGTTCAGCAAAATTTTGTGCACAAGCGAGATGAGATTAAATTGTTTATGTTCTTATGGATCTTCTGGACTAATGACCGACCAATAATCCCGGCGAAAAGAACCCTTTCGCTTATTAATTATCGAATTCTCTTTCATAGAAACGTTCATTTGTAGACAATTTCTCAACTAAATAGGAAGTTAATGGATGAATAAAAACAAACATGGCAGGCGCGAGCTACCACCCGCGAATCTTAAGTCCCAAATATGAGTAGACGGGTAATGTAAAACCGTAAACCGCAAACCACAGTTTGCCGTTTGCAGTAACATGGCCAAACCTTGATCTTAAGGTCTCTAATGTGGGTGTCGGTACCCTCGTCCGCCCCATCTGCGAGTTATGCACCCATCAATGTCTATTACTTTTCACACTAGCCTGCTACAATAGAACATTTCACGTGTATTCAAAGTGGACAGACTGTAAATTATAGTACAGTGAAACCCCTATTAGGCTAAAATGTGTGCAATTCTTCTATTGGTTTCGGCGCCATTAAATCCCATCCCACAATGTGAGCACAGTCATGGACAACACATACAAGTGAAGAAAAATGACGCAAAGTAAAATTAAGACGTTATTCAACGAACTAAATGTGCACGTCAATTAAATGAATAAATAAATAATGCACGTGCACAAAATAAAACTGTGCGCGCATACGTACCAAGATACAACTGAAATACAAATATATAAGTAATAAATAAGTGATGTAAGGGTACGATGGTGCAATTCAAGCCTGGATTGGTAATCTCATCTCCCGCAGGGCTGCACCATACTTCTCGACGATAAGACCATGGCGACTGAAGAATATACCGTAAAATTCCGAAAATAAGCCCCTCCATGTATAAGCCCCTCCAAATATAAGACCCCCAAACCGGTAACGCAAAAAACCCTCCGTTAAATCGCCCCTCCAAGTATAAGCCCCCGGGGGCTTGTACTTGGAAAATTGCCCTCAAATACAAAGTAAAACAAAAAAAAAAGCAAATTTACTTTAAACTATAAGGCTAGTCCAATCGATTTTGAAACGCAAATTTCCCTCCGTAGATAAGCCCCTCCAAAAATAAGCCCCGGGGCTTATTTTCGGAATTTTACGGTATTAAATGATTTCTGAAGTAGATTGGTTTCAAAGTCTTGTTGTCTGAGACGTAATGAAAGTCCGCAGAGTCTATTTATGAAGTCAACTTTGGACGTGCAGATTCTAGCATATCTCGCCAGTTATTCGCGCTACCCTGGCTCCAGAGTTCCGTTCTCGAAATGCCTGGGGCAAAATAACCAGTGTGCGCGATTTGATAAAGCGCCTCGCTGTCATTCGCGGGGGACTGTCAGGAATTAGGAAAGAGAGAAAAAAAGACTTTGACACCCACGGTATATTTGTGCCTGCTAAAGTAAATGACTCATAAGCCCGTTACACCAAGGTATGTCTGTCACACGGCCATTATAATATATCCCCGCGCGTACCTGCCATGCGCCCATCACAAACAATTGTCTAACATGCTTGCTATGTTCATGTCGTAAACAATCACGTTGCGTGTTATCTATTGGCCCGTAAAAAGCCACAACCGCACCTTTACGTCACATGCCCTTGATGATCGACCGTACGCGCTTCTTAAGCTGGCTCACAGTCAGTTTGCTTATTAGGTAATACTTACTCTGACAACAGCAGGAAGTGCTACTTCAGGAAATGCTATAGAGTGCGCATGAATGGAGAAGTACTCCAGGAGAAGCTCAAAAATTTGGTCTGCAACAGCATCCTGGAAAACAAAATAAAACTGATTTAAGCACAGTGAATTGTGTAGACGCATTTGTTTTAAAAAATAAGTTTAGGAAAACTATACAAGAAACAAAAAACAAAACAAAAAACAACAGCTATTGGAGGTTAGATGATGAGAATGAGGACGATGATGATGACGACGGTGAAGACGATGACACTGTGTAAATGATGACGACGACGACGACGATGATAATGATGATGATGATGATGATGATGATGATGATGATGATGATGATGACGATGTTTCTGCTTCGTAATTAGTCTAGAATACAGTAGGGAGTTGGCAACTGAACGCAGATTGGAAAGTAATGTTGCAAGTGTTCATGGCCCGGTATTGGCCGAGGGCTCCAGGGACCCACTGGCACACCCAAGAGTACCAATCCGACCCACTCTCCCCCACCCCCATCAGAGTACAACACGAACTCAAAGAGTGCATTTTGGAAATGATATGTCCTCAACACGAGCCATCCATTTTAGCGTCCCTCAGGGTTCAATTTTTGGGCCTCTGCTTTTTGTTTTATACATTTTAAAATGACCTGCCCCAGTGTTTAGAAAACGTTTCTATTAATATGAATGCCGATGATACTGTAATGCGTTTTACGAATCTTTGGACCTCGGAGATAGCTAGGGTAGTACAGGATGATTTAAAACGAGTTGTACAATGGATGGAAAGTAGCAGGCTTATCCTTAATCAGAGTAAAACAAAATCAATGTTCTTTGGAAGTTGGCAGAATCTTGCCAAATCACCACATTTTTGTATACAGTTATACGGAAAGACTTTAGAAAAAGTAGCTATATTTAGCTATTTAGGTGTTGTAGATTGAAACTGGTTAAATCTAGCTTCCAGAAGAAAAATGCATAAATGCATTCCAGTTTTTAAGAGTTTAAATAATCTAGTACCCAAGTATCTTACGCAATATTTTACAAGGAATGCAGATTTGCACGATCATGCAACTAGGAGAAGCAACGACCTGCACCCACCAAAAGCCTAAACGTAACATGAGCAAAAGAACTTTTAAGTATGCAGGGGCTATTTGTGTCAATTCTTTACCCAATCATGTTAAAAGTGCCACGTCTGTAAATAGTTTTAAAAAGATGCTGACCGATTATTTTACCTTACAATTTTAATTTCTTAACTCTTAGCACACACTTTTTATATTAACCTAGCTAGATTTTTTACAGTATTATTGTTTATTTTAATCATGCATATACCTCAGGAATTTTTAAATAGTATACCTTTTTATTTCTCAGGGCCCCTATGGATACCAGCCTCGTTGCTGAACGGGCTACCCTCGTAAAAAAAAAGTTACTCACTCACTTACTTACTTAACTGCTTAATAGAAAAGCTGGATGTGATCGTTGCAATTAAGTTGTAATATGAACAGCTGCTGACTTGAAAGCTATGGGTCGAAGCACTGCTGGTTTTGTTGTTGCTGTTGTTGTTACTGTTTTTTTTTTTTTTTTTAACTATCGGCTCTTCGGATGTTCACCGAATAAAACCTCATTATTTTAAGGACAGTACAACGTGAGACTCGTATTTAAAAATTTCAGTTGGTTTTAAAGCTTTATGATTTGTCAGGCTTCAGTGCTAATATTTAACATCTGCCTCCGAAACCCATTAATATTCATAAGAAAGTGCGATAAAATTAAAAATGTAAAAGCAGATGGCAAATTAACTTTAATTACCACCAACTGAAAGCCACCATTATTCAAAGCTATTCAAACATGTAGTTCGTTAATTGGCTTTCATCCCCGTTGGTTTTCCCCGTTTTGTCTTGCCTTGCCTTTAAATTAATCCTCTTCTTATGTTATTTCTTTTTGGGCAAAAAGAAGACCAGGAGTGATTATGCAAAAGAAACAATCCAGCAATGCAAAGTGCATTTTCTCATTCATTCAAAACTCACATTTAGAGCGTGGCTTTCAAACTTTTTTTTCTGAAATTCGCTCTGAAGAAACGACCGAAAAGTTACTGCTGGAAACAAATTCATCGATTTAAAATATTTATTCCTCTGAAATAATACACAGACACCTGTCAAAACCTGCCGTACTGTGAAGCGACTCAATAATGTTCGTAAATAATCAAATCTGTGGGTTTACTTGGCATATTTATTTTGAATTTTGCCAGGTGCTTTCCATTCCAGATGTTGTCACTCAATTGGCAGTAAAATCATTTCGGCATATAGATGATAATCCACGGGTGAATTAACTAAGACCACCTTCTTTAACTCTTTTAAGTTCTTCTGGTTTGCGGCGTTACCTTAGGCAACCAGGAACGATAATTGGTATTAGGAACTTTCGTTTTCGCAACTTAACGTCCTCTGTGTTTGAACATACAACATGAACAATTCTACAACGAAACAAGGACAAGCTGCAATCTCTCACCAATCTGAGAACATTTACCAACAGTTAAGTCCGTCATTCTATCTCTGTCTTGTGATTATAGAAGTTATCTTAGCCACTGCAACTACTGTAGGCAATTCTCTCTTGCTGTTCGCTATCTGTCGCGACCCTCTCCGCTGTCTGAGAAATCCCACCGTCTATCTCATCGCGAATCTTGCTGTAGCGGATCTCTTGGTCGGATTTTTCGTGGGCTATTGCCGTGCAATGGAAATGTTTTTACTTTATCGTGGCCAACAAACCCCGCTCTCGTTAAACACTGTACAATACATCATCGCAGGATCGGCCATGTTTGCAGCCGTCTACTCCATTATAGCCATGTCTTGGGACCGATTTGTTGCCGTTTCAGATCCAACTAACTACAGAACAAAAGTAACTGTAAAAAGAGTGAAGATCTGTTTGCTTGCAGTCTGGCCAACTGCGCTGTGTTTTGCTGTTCTACCTGCCGCTGGCGTCAGAAAGTTGGATTTTCTGGTCGCGTACTGCTACTCTCATTTTGTCCTTCCCGCCATCATATTGACTCTTGTCTACATCGTGATTTTCAAGAGGCTTTCTAAAAAAACTTCAAGCTTTAGATCAAGTGGTTCATCCCCAAACGACGGATTCCAACAACAGAAAAACTTTGTACCGTGAGCGCAAATTGGCAGCCACAATTTTGCTGGTCTTACTTACTTTTTACGTTTGTTTCGCGCCATATTTTGTCAAAGTTCATTTGTGGCTACTATGTGACTGTCAAAAATCCACACCGTTTTTAATCACTCACTTTATAACAAACGATGTTTTGCTTTTATCCTCTCTTCTTGATCCAATTATTTACGGGTGGAGGTTGGAGCGCTTTCGAAAAACGTTTCGAAAGGTTATAGGTTCAAAAAGAAACCCTCCAATCGTTTTGCCTTCATCTTCAGCTAACTAACGCTTAGTATTTTAATAATAAAAATAAAAATATATGCTAAGAGGTCAATAGTCGATTCACTTTTTAATTGTTGAATAAAGTTTAGGTTCTTTCTTCCTTTTCTAGTTCAAGAGAAATGTTTAATTGTTTGTGCTTTTCTTTCCAATTAGCAACAAAAAGGCGGAATTACATCTCGTCCAAACTGAAAGTTTTCTGTTTCATCCTGTCTTTTTCACAAAAATTTACATGCAACTATGGCGTTCAGTTACTTAAAACGCACAGTCTCAAACCAAATGTTAGACGCTTATGTCTGAGACAAGGATCGCTTAGATTTAAATTTTAAATTTAAATTGAAGATTTGTGAAAGGTTTAAACCCTAGAGTCATTTCATAAGAAGGTTGAGCATGATCGTCCGGGAAAACGTAGTCCTGAAATTGCGACTTTCACGTTCCTCATAATGCAATTTGTTTTCCCCACATACCTTTGCATAAGCTCTATTTTCAATTTCTCTTGGGACTAAAAATCGTCCCTTGTGAATAGACAACAAAAACGTCTCCAAAATTTTGTGGAGAAAGAAAATTGTAGTAAGGGGAACATGAAAGTTCCAAATAGGGCTGTTGTTGACAGTAACTGACGTTTCGACAACCTGTGCAGTACTCGTCTTCAGAGTCAAATCATTTACAGTCGACTCTCTCTTAACGGACATCTCTATAAGACGGACAACTCCCTAAAACGGACACCTAGAGTTGGTCCCTGCCTTCATTTACTCCCTTTATTTGACTCTCTATAAGACGGACATTTCTCTAAGAAGGACACTTACTGCCGGTCCCAAAGGTGTCCGTCTTAGAGGGAGTTGACTGTAGTTGTATCATGTACAGAATAGAAGGGTTGTTTACAGTCATCTTGCATTTAAACTTCGGACCGTATACGTAGTCTGCGAGCAGGCTCTCTATTTCGCGCGTCAAGCGAAAGGAGCCGCGCGAGCCGTCTCCTTTCGCTTGACGCGCTTGCGTCTTCCTTCGCGTGCCGCTTACGCGTGTCTTCTCGCGACTTCCACAAAATGGAGAGGTTGCTCGCAGGTGAGTCCGCTAGTCCGTATTGTGAATTGCGGACTGAAATTTGCCAGACACAGAACGAGAAATTACTAAGGCGAAAATTAAACTGATGCATCAAGCATAACGTTCCTACCTGGAATGGCTTTGTTCCCAGCTGCTGTTTTGAAACTTTCAATATACACGAAAACTCTGTGGGCTTTGCAGTAGACGACTTCACTTTTTTGTTAAATTCGGGAGATTCTAAAATCTGAAACAAAAGCATGGGCAAGCAAGTCAAACTAATGGCAATGCAAAAACAAATTTTATTGTACACAGGAGTCTGTGAGCTGGTAACATACGGCGAATCCTGTATTCTGATTTTTTTCCGCAAGAAAAGATAGTGTTTTGGCCATCAGCATAATACCCTATTCGTGGGTCTTTAAACCATTCGCCCCTGGAAATTTTGCCGAAAAACGCGTTTTGAAGAAAGTCAAGCCGTTTTCTGGTCACTGTCGTGCTATAAAGAACTAAAACTTACCACAAAGCATTCACATATCGTATACTTAGCGGCTCTCTGATCCAGATGCAAAATATTGGCTTGCGGAGTTCAGGCATACGTAGAAAGCAAAATTTGGGGTTAAAAAGAGACAAAGCAGTCAAGATGCCGAATTTTCTTTTTTTTTTTTTTTTTTTTTTCGCTTTTCTTACCTCATGGTGATGGGAATTGTTTTAAGGAAAAGATGTGTAGTGGAACAAAAAACTATGACATCACAAGCGGTAAAAGGGACGTGGATCCACACGGGTGGTTACGGACGGCTCAGGGGCGAATGGGTTAACTTCGCGATTTTTCCACAATCCCGAATAACGTAAAATTTAAGACCCGCGAAATTTAACACGTACTAATACGGTAAATCCTGTATTCATGGTGAGATGATTGCATAAACGGGGTGGTTTGTCAGGTTGGGAGAAGGAGGGGTGGTCACCGTATCAACGAAAGTGTCAGAGAGTGTCAGTAAAACAATTTTGTTTTGTGCTCTTCATGTTCATTGTCAATTCATTAAACTCTAGTACGTTGGATAATGGGTTGTAAATTGTTTGTGCACCCGTTTTAGGTCTTGTGATTTTACCACAATCTTACTTACCTCCAGCAAGAATGGTGCTACTGGAATGTATGTGTCTGTCGCCTGTGACAGCAGGTTCAACGAACGAATACAGTGAAATCTAAGAGGATAAAATCTTGCCGCGGGAACCAATCTTCAATCGAAGAGAAAACGACAAAATTAGCAACAAGTTGAATAACCCTTTTCTACAGGAATTAAAAGAAACCCATCATATCCTGTTTTTGTTTTCAAAACGGAGCTCCAAAAAGGTCCCCTCCGGTAGTCTGGGACAAGTAGATTTTCCCACCAGACTGCCCCCAGCAGTCATTTTGTACACGTTCGTGTAAAGTAAACGAACACATGAATATGCAAATACGTTCCCCGCATGCTAATTTTGAGGACTACTTCTTCACATGGCAAGCAGGAAATCAATGTTCTTTTTTTTTTTTTTTGTCAAGCCCTAGTTGTAAATAGCCTATAGGTTAATAACTGGCAATTGCTAGGAAGTTTATGTCAATGATGTAATCACCTAAATCGTCCCGAGAGGTTTCGACCAAGCTCTCTGTTCTGGCTCTTTTGTCACGCGCCCCGGCCGCAGAGTCAACTAGAAAGCTCAGAGTTATCAAATTTTAGAAGTTGATCATTTTCGCATGCTCAACACTTTTAAGCGCGCTGAGAACACACGATATATCCAATGCGACGAAAACAGAATAAATTGCTTCAGTCTGTGGAGTTTTCTCAGCTTATCCCCGTACGTTTTTCTTTAAAAGGTTATTGGCTGCATATCTCCCCATGATAAAGATATTAACAAACGCCGTAAAGGGATAAAGAATTCCAAGAGAAACTGTGTTCAGCCTCCTTAAAGAGTTCAATAGGAGCATGAGTAAGCTTACTTAATTGCTCCGATGATTGTCTGCACCAGGGGGTAAATAAGAGGATCAAGGACTCCATTGCTTTTCACTTCACTCACAACACGACACCAAAGGTGAAGACAGTGTATGTACTGCCAGTTATAAACTGACTGATACGAGTCCTGGAAAAAAAACAATAAAGGAGTCAGAATGGTTTAAAGGAGCTCTGTTGACCACCACGTTTAACAAAATTCCAACAAAGAGAATGGCAACCACTAGAAAGTAGAAAAAAAAACCCTGAAACCATAAAAAGAGGTATAAACACGAAGGCACGGATGGACAAACTTGAGGCAGATTATCGCGGATTGTAGACTTGCTACAAGTCGACCTCTCATAAATTCTTAAAACCAAGCGAAGCGGGCTTCAATGAGGTCGCACACTGACGCCGACTTGTTTCGCCTGAATGGATTGGATTCATATTATAATTATAAATTCTCGCGGGAAAAATGATTGCCATATGCTGTTTCGGGAGTGGCGCCAAATATCACTCGCTCTCCTACTGGTCACTTGTGATGACGTCACCGATGTGGGTAAAGAGACTTAAGAGGGATGGCAAGAAGAAAGACCTGAATTAGGCCTTCTAAGCCGACTGTAAACCCATTTATCTCCAAACAATAACAGTACATCATTCAAGAGTAATAGCTGTGAAAAGAACTGTTTGACCTTCGACCAAATCTACATATATAATTCCTAAAAAATAACGAGGAAAGAGGAATTACAGGACAGAGGCGTATCCTCTGCTTGATAAACTAAGGGCCTGTTTACATGGAGGTGGGGGAGCCCAGATAGGCGAGGTAACATGTAGCAGGTCACCCCACCTATCATGTATACGTAATCAAATTTAAATGGGACATTATATGGATAGGCAGGTTACCCCACCTGCCTGGGGTACCCCATTTCCATGTGACAGGCCCTAGAGTACCTTCTTCTGCTGCACAATGGCATTTCTAAGGTGAATTGCTAGCTGTCTGATGAAGACAAATCCATGTTGGTAAGTTAGATGAGAATCGAGGCTGAAGATCTCAACCAATGAATTCTGCATGAATGCTATGATGGGTTTTGTCTTGGGGGACATGAACTTGGAATTCTTGACAAAATTTATGTACAATTGCTGAAAAAACAAAACGAAAGCAATTCAAACAAAACTTCATTGAAACACAACAGCTTCCCATTACAAAGGGGTGCGCATCTTTTCTAAGAACAAGGTGTACATAGTGTATATTGGCCTGAAATCAAAAGGAGCATTTACATACAAGTGATAACTTTCTGGAACAAGAAGGAAACTTTTGAAGTTGATTGTTTGGTTGATTGGTCAAAGTGTATCAAAGGCGTTTAGTGCAGTTAGGAACAAACCTTGACGGAAAACTCCAACAGTGAAGAAGGCATCATCGTAGCAACATTCCTGATACCAAGGAAAGCGAGAACTCTGACATGTTCTTCACCTCTACTCCACATTCTTACAGATCTCTGCAGAAGGCGACAATAAACAATAAAAATTGGATGAGGTTTTAGTAATATCCGGAAAAACCAAGGTCGAGGCAGAAGTGTTATGGGCCGGGCCGAGGGCTGGCACTAATAACACTTAAACACTTGTTTTGAAGAAAAAGACGACAAACACACCGTCGCAAGGAACTTGAATTGATATTGTTTTTGGGAATCATGCATTGCGCGCACAACCTACAGATAAAACAGTTATCTGCTGCTAGCAGATAACTAACTAATCAGTAGGTTGCGCTCATTTCCAAAATTAGCTGTAGGCTCTTAGCCAGTGAGAAGACAGATAGTGAGTACATTACACAATGTATAATAACAATAGATAAAAATTTAATTAACATTCATTTGAGTAAAACAGAGCTGTGGCTAAAAACAGTCAGCTATCAGAAAACGTCTTACGAAACTTTGCCCATTTAACAAAATCCTGCCTGCAATCATACATAACGACCAGGCCCCAGTTGTTGAAAAACTGGATAGCCTAATCCACCGGATAAATCACTATCCAGCCGTAGATAAATATTAGGGGAGCCAATTGCACTATCCAGTGGATAGAGATTTATCTGGTGGATAGTGTTATCAACGTTTTGAACATGTTGCTTGAAGATTGCAGTTTGAACTTTATTAATTCAAAAACAGATAGCAGTTCGAAAACTGAATTGCGTATAGACGTTACAAAAATTAAATTATAGATCGAAACATTCACTAATCTATCTTAATTGAACAGAGTAAGAAAAAAATCTAAATGGCGATGAGATAGGTAGGGGAACATGTATCACTAGGGATATAAGTTTTCCGGGTAGGGGAACACATATCACTAGGGATATATGTTTTCCAGGTAGGGGAACATATATTTATAGGGATATGTGTTTCCCAGGTGGGGAACACATATCACTAGGGATATATGTTTCCCAGGTAGGGGAAGACATATCACTACGGATATATGTTTCCCAGGTAGGGGAACACATATCACTAGGGATATGTGTTTCCAGGTAGGGGAAGACATATCACTAGGGATATGTGTTTCCCAGGTAGGGGAACACATATCACTAGGGATATGTGTTTCCCAGGTAGAGACACACATATCACTAGGGATATATGTTTCCCAGGTAGGGGAACACATATCACTAGGGATATGTGTTTCTGGGTAGGGGAACACATATCATTAGGGATATGTGTTTCTCAGGTAGGGGAACACATATCACTACGGATATACGTTTCCCAGGTAGGGGAACACATATCACTAGGGATATATGTTTCCCAGGTAGGGGAACATATATTTATAGGGATATGTGTTTCCCAGGTGGGGAACACATATCAATAGGGATCTCAATTCTCAGGTAGAGGAACACATGTCAATAGGGATATGTGTTTCTGGGTAGGGGAACACATATCATTAGGGATATGTATTTCTCTGGTAGGGGAACACATATCACTAGGGATATACGTTTCCCAGGTAGGGGAACACATATCACTAGGGATATGTGTTTCCCAGGTAGAGACACACATATCACTAGGGATATATGTTTCCCAGGTAGGGGAACACATATCACTAGGGATATGTGTTTCTGGGTAGGGGAACACATATCATTAGGGATATGTGTTTCTCAGGTAGGGGAACACATATCACTACGGATATACGTTTCCCAGGTAGGGGAACACATATCACTAGGGATATATGTTTCCCAGGTAGGGGAACACATATCACTAGGGATATGTGTTTTCCAGGTAGGGGAACACATATCACTAGGGATATATGTTTCCCAGGTAGGGGAAGACATATCACTACGGATATATGTTTCCCAGGTAGGGGAACACATATCACTAGGGATATGTGTTTCCAGGTAGGGGAAGACATATCACTAGGGATATGTGTTTCCCAGGTAGGGGAACACATATCACTAGGGATATGTGTTTCCCAGGTAGAGACACACATATCACTAGGGATATATGTTTCCCAGGTGGGGGAACACATACCACTAGGGATATGTGTTTCTGGGTAGGGGAACACATATCATTAGGGATATGTGTTTCTCAGGTAGGGGAACACATATCACTAGGGATATGTGTTTTCCAGGTAGGGGAACACATATCACTAGGGATATATGTTTCCCAGGTAGGGGAAGACATATCACTAGGGATATGTGTTTCCCAGGTAGGGGAACACATATCACTAGGAATATATGTTTCCCAGGTAGGGGAACACATATCACTTGGGATATGTGTTTTCCGGGTAGAGGAACACATATCACTAGGGATATGTGTTTCCCAGGTAGGGGAACACATATCACTAGGGATATGTGTTTCTGGGTAGGGGAACACATATCATTAGGGATATGTGTTTCTCAGGTAGGGGAACACATATCACTACGGATATACGTTTCCCAGGTAGGGGAACACATATCACTAGGGATATATGTTTCCCAGGTAGGGGAACACATATCACTAGGGATATGTGTTTTCCAGGTAGGGGAACACATATCACTAGGGATATATGTTTCCCAGGTAGGGGAAGACATATCACTACGGATATATGTTTCCCAGGTAGGGGAACACATATCACTAGGGATATGTGTTTCCAGGTAGGAGAAGACATATCACTAGGGATATGTGTTTCCCAGGTAGGGGAACACATATCACTAGGGATATGTGTTTCCCAGGTAGAGGAACACATATCACTAGGGATATATGTTTCCCAGGTAGGGAAACACATATCACTAGGGATATATGTTTCCCAGGTAGGGGAACACATATCACTAGGGATATATGTTTCCCAGGTAGGCGAACACATATCACTAGGGATATGTGTCTCCCAGGTAGGGGAAGACATATCACTACGGATATATGTTTCCCAGGTACGGGAACACATATTACTAGGGATATATGTTTCCGGGTAGGGGAACACATATCACTAGGGATATGTGTTTCCCAGGTAGGGGAACACATATCACTAGGGATATGTGTTTCCCAGGTAGAGGAACAGCTTTCACTAGGGATATATGTTTTCCAGGTAGGGAAACACATATCACTAGGGATATATGTTTCCCAGGTAGGGGAACACATATCACTAGGGATATGTGTTCCCGGGTGTAGAGTCTTAGGTTTCGCTAGCTTCACATGTCTTCCGTGAAACCACACTCTCGTTCTTGTCTGTGAACAGGCTTTCTGTTTCAGGAAAGGGTGAAAAAATTGCGAGGAGAGGGGGGTGGGGCCTCGCGATTTTTTCACCCTTTCCCAAACAGAGAGCCTGTTCACAGGCTACTCTCGTTCATCCTGAATCACTATGCTAGTTTCTTGCTTTACTACATCCGCATATATTACAAAAATAAAATCGTTTCTAGGAAACTAGGACACTACACTTTCCCCTTTTATCTAGTTCAGCACAAAGTCCCAATAGAGAGTGTTGCAGGTGGAATTTCGATCTCGCGCGGACTTTATGAGTCCCAGCCGTGTGTGGTCAACAGTTTGATGTGAGTCCCCTACTACTTTCATCTCGGGCAAACTGGGAGGAGGGTCCTTTAAGGGGTTGCCAGAGAACATATCCAACTTGTTTCTCTCCTCTTCTTGAGCGTTACCAGGGCCGTTTTAATCCCAGTCCAACACGTCATACTCCTTCTCCCTTGCAAATCTAAGTACTCTGAAATGTGATGAGTTCCGGGCTTTGATCTCTCTCACCCTTTCAACCGTGACCATAGTCCCTTTACCTCTCTAACTGAGTAAGGAGAGGGGTCATATGCTGGGGTCAACGTTTCGGCTCTGTTCTGTCTCAAAAGGACTGTGTTCCCAATGACAATCAAGCTTTCTCGAGTATTTCTCCTTTTGTCTGCGTACTCTTACATCTATTTTTTTGTCTGACGTGTCCCAGTGCCGAATGTGGTCACTTAAAAATTCCTTCGAGGAAACTATCCTTTCGGGTAGTTTCCTACGTAACTCTCTTCCAAACGTAAGCTGGTCCGGGGTCTGCTTTGTCACTTGGTGGGGCGTAGCACGATATATAGTTGCCAATGGTTGTTTGAACTTCTAGTCGAATTGGTTTCCCTTCAAGTCTAGCGCTTTTGGCGCTCTTTTTCAGCATCTGCTTAAAACGTTCTCTGTCTCCACTGGTCCGAGCCCAGGCAGGAGTGACCTTTCGATGTCTGAATTCCTGTTCCTAAGCAAAGTTTGAAAATTTCGATCCATTAAACGGGAGCTCATTGTCCGACTTAATCTCTTCAAAAATTCCATACATGTTGAACATGCGTGTGAAAAGCACAATAAAACTGTCCGCTGAGGTCGATGTGGTAAATTCTACAACCGGATACCGTACATATTGGTCCCAAAACACCAGAGCCATATCTTTATTCAGAAATGTTCCAGCATGACGAGCAAAGACGATTACAGTTCGTGCGCCATTTTGTGATGCCTGGAAAAATGCTGTCCTTTGACCACTCCTTGAGAATTTCCAAATAAGGCAAACTATTTGCGAAACGCTCTTTTTCATTTAGGGTTGCATGTTGTTTATAATAGGCATTATGTTATAAGAATTAAGAAACACTTACATAATGAAATCGAAATAATCGAAATCGAAAGGCAATAGTCGAAATCGAATCGCAAGGAATACGAATCATTACACCCCCAATGCCTTACATCTTTAGTAGAGCCCAGTTCCCTGTTAGTGTTGTCCCCATGCGGAAGGGGGTGAGTCCAAGTATAATCCGAGATGTTAGTCTTCCCTGGCCTGTATTCCACCCTGAACTCGTAGTCCAGCAATCGCACAGACATTCTCTGTAGCCTCTGTATGCTTGTGATCAGTGAAAATCGTGAACGGTTTGCCATAGAGGAAGACATGGAATTTTCTACACGCGAAATCCGCAGCTGGCATCTCCAGCTCAATTTGGGAATACCTCTGTTCTACATCCGCCAGAGCTCTGCCGGCATACTGTACCACTCGCTAGTTATCTTCATTAGGACTATACTGGACCAACGTCGCTGAGACCTCGTAAAGGACATCCATCAACGTGAACTTCATGCTGTGCGTTGGGTTCGAAATAAACCAGGACGATTTCTGAAGACAGCCTCCTTTGACGAATTGAATGCATCCTGGTGCTCTTTTTTCCACGTGAAAACATCAGCTTTTAACAGATCTCTGAGAGTGTCGGTTTGTGGGGTGTAACTTACTGTAAATTGTGCCTTGTACTGCACGGTACACAGGAATGAATTAAGTTCCTTGGCGTTGCGCAGAGGTTCCGCCTCTTTTATAGCTTTTACATTCGTAAGATTCTTCTTTTTCCTGGAACAACTGCTGAAACTGGTAAATATTCAAAAGAAGATGTTTCCTCAGTTCAAAATACTCCATAAGTTTCTTCGCGGCGGTCTCAAAATCGTCTCTGGTGTCCTCTTATATATCAAATATATCCTGTACTCTGGGTACGGCACAATGCAAGAATACTGCCCTTTTCCTTCCCTTTTCTTTGATGTTCATCGCCACAGCCTAGACTTTGAATCTGTCCCCGTATTTCTCACAACGCGGTCCGACTGATGTCGGGTCTAAGTCCGGATCAAACGGTTCGCAGGTAAGGTTAGTGTCAAACGCAGCCATTTTATCTTAAATCGCTAAAAAAAGAAAGATCCTCGTTGCCAATGTAGAGTCTTAGGTTTCGCTAACTTCACATTTTTTTCCGTCGAATCACACCTCTCGTTCGTACTGAATCACCATGCTAATTTCTTACTTAACTACATCCGCACATATTACATCGTAAACCTGTTCCTAGGTGACTACGACACTACACCGGGTAGGGAAACACATATCCCTAGTGATGTCTGTTCCCCTACCCGGACAACACATTCCACTAGTGATATGTGTTCCTCTTCCCTGGAAACACATATCACTAGTGATATATGTTCCCCCGCCCGGGAAACACATGTCACTGGTGAAATGTTTTTCCCCTACCTGGGAACACATATTCCTAGTGATATGCGTTCCCCTACCCAGGGTTGTCAAAATACGCCGGCGACCAGCATTATCGCCGGCTATTTTGAGGTTTTCGGCAGCAGTAAATGGTGGGAGAAGAGCAAAAAAAGGTAGATTAAAAAAGTTGTTAAATGGAAAATAGGAAATACCCCCGGTAGAAAAAGAAATTGTATTAAGTATGCCCTGCGTCTTCTTTTTCTTGATTTTAAGTTTGTTTACAATATCTTTAAAAAAATCTTTCACAGAGAATGAAGAATAAAAGATACGCAAAAGCTTTTGAGGGTCTCGTTTTTGGAAATTTGTATGCCTTGATGTTCTATTTTCTATTTTACAACAAATGTCAAACAAACTTACGCTGTCTGCACTCGTCTGACACAAGTCATCATCTGGCTCAGGAGATGATCAAATCTGTTTAGCCCCCGGGGGCGTCGCCCTGTTGACCTCCAACAGGGTGATGCCCCTGTACCCCGCTGGGGGCCTGGGCAGCGCCCAGACTCCTCTTCTGGTGGAAACCCCTTTCTTTGCCGTCACTGCACGACTACGACGTGAATTGCCTACTTTCACGTTTTATCGACAACGTGAATATACGTTATAATCTCTCTTACTCTTTGTAAACCTGGATGTTTCTCTTAAGAATTCAACTCTAGGAGAGTTCGCCTACGTAAAACATAGTGACCAAGTTGGGATAATCGCACTAAAGTTTCATAGATCGAGAAGTCACTTTTCAAGCGAAGTTTTTGCCTCTGTCGCCATCGTGGTATCTTAAACTCCCTACTATCAACTGATTAAGTTATCACTGTTACCTTTATAAAAGCTTTGGCAATTTTTGGATAGCAGGCATAGTACGGTATCAGCTGCTGAGCGTGTCGTAAGATCACACATAACATGGATGGCTCAGCAAGCGTCCGCAACAACTGCAAACAAAACCGCAGAAAAATCGCAGTGTTAAAATCTTATGACAAAAATTAGCAATGTTCTCAATGCTTTCTCCACATTCGAAATGGCAGGCAGAACCCTCTATTTTAATGTAGATTTGTACCAAGCTCTCTTCAAGATGGACAATGTAACAGTGTGTAAAGATCTATCTAACCATACAGTCAAACCTCAATAAATAAGTGGACATCAAAGGAACAGAAAAACAAGTTTCTGCATTACAAAAGGTGTCTGTATCATAGAGATAGAAATTGCTACCAACATCTTTAAAGCCAACAAAAGATTCTAATTGGACACATGTCCACATCTTTGAACTAGGAATTTTGTATCTTAAAGATCAAAACAACTGTCTGTATAGAGGTATATGAAAGGAGACAATTCAGTATACAGATGTACACTGTATATGTATCTATATACTTGTAGGCTGCGAAAACATCCATTTCTCCTCGCTCTTCGCCGCTGGGGACTTTCGCGCGGAGGAACGTGCCCTGCGGCAAAGAGCGAGGAGAAATGGATGTTTTTGCAGGCTATAGCACTTGTACCCTAGCACAATTATTACTTTAAATTGTACCTGTAGAATGTCAGTGAGGTAATGCTTGACTGATGTTTTAACCTTAGACCAGTTTGAATGAAAAGAAGGGAGAATTCTGCAATAAAAAACAAACACACTTTCCTTAAACCATCAAAAAACAAGCCTGCGAGCAAGCTCTCTGAGGCACTCTAGGGGAGGGGGGTAGGGAGAAAAAGGAGAAAGAACCCTACTTTCCCTGTCCTTTCCTCTCCCACCTCAAAAGGCCCCAAAGAGCTTCCATGTGGCTATCAAACAGCCTGCACGCAAATTAAGTTCTTCAATTATGGCCAGCAAAGTGAGCCACAAGAAAACAAGTGCAAGCCAAAAATGCCCTCATAGTGGAGTCTCTGCTTACCTGTGGCTCTCGTGTGACATCTTGTGACTCCCCTTTATGGCCTGGAGAGCTTGTTCCCAGGCTAGCTATCAGAAAAACCCTACACAGAAATACTGAATGACCAGGTAGAGTAAAGAACTGTTGGGTTGAGGCTTAAAATGTTTGACAGCATGTGATTATTTTTATTGCATAAGCTATTGTCAATAGAATAAACACGTATTACCTTTAAGCTTGACAACTACTTTAATTGAAGGTCCTAAAGCTTGACTAACAATGCTGGCTTACCAAATTAATCATGACCAAAGTTCAGCCATTGTGAACTGGAATACGTGTACTTAATCTGCCTCCAGATTTTGACACTACTTTACAAACCTTTTTCCTTGCTTATACTGCATCCCTCCAATGTGGTGAAATAATACTGGGTAGACATGTCTCAAGCAAAGTTGAATAATGGCATTAAAAACTGGGGAGAAAAAGAAATGGTTGACCATAAAAATACAGTATGCATGAACATAAATCACTATACATGTAGATTTATGAATTTCAGGTGAAAAAAGATTAAGAGAAATGTAATGCTTGCAATAAAACTAATAATAGACATGTAAACAACCTAACAGGATAAAGTTAAATAAAACAAACTGGAAATTTTTCAGACTAGACCAGGAATCCAACCTACACTTTTATGATTATTGGATAAAATGTTCTATCCAATTTACCTACTCAATCAAATATTGTAGAGGAGGCCAAATAGACCATCCCCCCTATTCTTGTGAACATTAAAGCAACATCTTGACGTTTGGAGTGACAAAAGAAAGAGATTTGTAAGAAATACTATTATAAATCCACATAAGCCTTGACTGACCAGCTTCATTTGTGCAGCTTCACTGAAGAATTGTAAAGCAAAGAACAAGGAAAGAAATTTTCATAAGACAAACCAAAGTGGGCGGTATTGACATATAGTTCATGAAAAGCTTGACGTCTCTCTCATTTCAGTGTTTCTGAATGAGTTTGGATCAACATCCACTCTATCCAATTGTGCTTCAGAAGTTTGTGGCTGGTTGGTTAATATATACTTTCTTAGTTCAAAATCTGACCCAACAGATGAAATCTGGTTTGTCTCATGAAAAGATCAACATTATTTTTGGCCTTTCACTATCGATGGAATAATAAAATTATCATGAGAGAGGAAAAAATAAATAAAATTAGGGATGAATGTGGATGTAGTCAGTACAGAGTAAATCATAAAAGCAGGACTCAAAATAATCACTGGTCAACGGACAATGTCCAGCCAGAAAGGTGGCTTGACCGGCCAAAAACTTCACTCTCTGGTTATACACCGGTCACGCCACTCTCACACTTGAAAAAATAACCAAATCCTCCCAGCTGTAAATCTTAGATTTTGTCTCTGTAAGAATACAATCATGCTCACAGACAAAAAATTACACGTGAATGTAAACCTTTTTTTTTCAATCTGAATAATTATTATTTGGACAGGTCAGAAATGAGACTCAACTGAGCAAAAGTTTCTTCAGTTGGTTATCATGTCTGACCACTGTCCCAAAATTATTTGAAGCCCTGTAAAGTCAGCCACAGTTAGGGCAACATAGACATTAAAAACTGAGATAGTACGAATTGGAAGAGCGAAAACCGTTAAGGGGTATGGTATGTTGCAAGTTTATCAGCTGATGTGTACCTTTGTCTCCCTCAACTTTAAATGTCAAGCGTACTTGCGATTTTTCATCTCCAGTGTCTAGGGCTCCGTGTACAGCTGACTGAAATGCTCTCAGTGCTTGCTTAAGGGAATAAATTGAGTTTTTCTGACAGAGAAAAGAAAAGAAAATTTCCTGAATGTGTGAACAATACTTTAACAGGCAGTTTTGAATAGGAGTGTTAGTGACTAGTGATGAAAGTGATTAATAAACTCCTTGCCCATGCTTGCAAATAACCAACTACAGTAGCTGCTGTCTGCCAGTTGAGTTTCCTAGTCTGTTCGTGGTCCTTTAAATAAAACATAATTTGGATCATTATATATTTCTGGGAAATTGCCCACCTACCCCTCCCCTAAGCTAACATTGACACGTACATGTACCGGTACTTCTCACTTAGGGCAAAATGCTAGCTTAGGGGAGGGATAGGTAGGCAGTTTCCCATAACATATAATGATCCCATAATTTTGTTTTTATTTAGTGGATTATTTACTGAGCCATAAAAGGAATGTTGATTTCAAAGTGACCAATCACAGCAAAGGTCAGGATACACATAAACACCACAAAGTACTGTACATTTGTAACTACATTGGTAATGGTACAATGTACCTTTGCGGTTACACTGGTGTACTTTAGTTGTTTAGTTTTATCCTTCCTGATTTCAACTGAATTTGGTTTTATTTCCTAGAAACAAACTGATACTCCAGAAAAATAAGTACACTGTAATTAATATTATTGTTTTATGAGTTTTATAAGAAGTGGAATTCCTGAAAACTATCTAGGGAGGTAGGAAGGCAAACTGTATTTCCATTTTAACATTAGCATTTATGCCACATTTTATAGGGCACAAAAAAACTTTACAATCCAAAACAGAACATCATACTTCAAGTCCTGATCTCCAAACTTTTGTCATCTCCAGAGTCACTGATTTTCCTTCCCTCTTATTAACGTTCTCTTGATCATTTAAATCATCATTCATATTTGAAATATCATCATCATCATCATCATCATCATCATTGTTGTCGTCGTCATCAACAGCTTGTTCTTCTTTGGATTTGCCTGCTTTAGATAAAATCTGAAGACAAGAGAGTCGAAGTGATAAGAGACTCTCCGAATGTGAAAATATAAAACACAGAGAACATTTTCTTTTATGGTGAATAAGGGCAAATCAAATGGAAAATTCTGAATGGTATCTGTTTTCCCACTGACTTAAATTACTGGTGATAAAAAAAGGCAGCACATCTACAACAAAAAAAAAAAAAACAGTGTCAAAACACCAACAAACAAATTTCAAATTTACTGTTTTGTTTTCAATTAAAAGTGGATGAACTGCACTGTTGTGTCTTCAATTTATAGCCTATTCAAACCAATTTAAATGGATTATTAAGTCTACACAAGGAACACTCCGGATCTAACCTGTCATGCTTTTAATAATCAATCCCATGAGCCTTTGTACACTCAGATGTATCATGTAAGCTATACTGAAAGTACACTACATCCCTAATCCTTTTTCGGAACACTACATACAAGGAAAACATAAAATGAACTTAAAACCTATGAGGAGAAACCGGAACAAACTTCATAGCTGCACAACTAGCTATAGTGTAAACTTGACTTCACTGGGATAAAGTGACGCAGTTCAATAATAACACTTGTGAAGTACATGTAACTTCACAGTCTTAGCAAAACACTAATAGTTCTAATATTAAGGCAACTCATATTAAGGTCTCTGAACTTCTCTGGTAACTTTTTATGACAAACTGGTCTCAGGTAGATATACACTGTAGCAGTTCTAGCTTTTCCACAATCCGTCTCAAGGTCTGTCAGGGATGGTCTCCTTGAGACAGCATTCAGTTCCTTTCCACCATCCGTCTCAAGATCCGTTGGTAGAGCAGGACTCTCTACTTGAGCATCCTCTTCAACAGGCAGACAAACAGTTTGACTTGGCATGGGTGGCAGTTCCTCATACTTTTTGTTGTGTGCAGTAGTCATTTTTAACTGAACACCTTCAGGAGACTTTGTAACAATGCTGCTGCCATTCCTGCCAACAACGTCATACAGTTCTGGTGCAGGTGATGTCGACAAGCTGTTTTGCTTCTCTTGTTTTAGTAACACTCTGTCACCCGGAACCAGATCTGAATACTCTGCATGCCTCTTCTTGCCTGCATATAACTCAGCTTTTGCTTTCACTTATCTGCCTCTGTCTTGCACTTCACTCGCTCCACAGGCTTCATGGAATTCAGGTAACTTGGTCCAGATGTTTCTTCCAAACAGAAGTTCACCTGGACTCACTCTGGTGGTGGTGTGAGGAGTAGATCTGTATGCTATCAAAAAATGTTGTGAACTTCTTCCTTCCAATGTTTGCCCTCGGATTGCACGATCCACATCCTTTTTAAAAGAGACTGGTTCTGCCTTCCCCCCTCGCCATTCACTTGGGGCTATAATGGTGTGGTCTTCCTGTGCTTGATACCAGAGCCTTCCAAATATCTCTCGAACTCACTTGAAACAAACTGTGACCCATTGTCACTGGTTACTGATAGTGGTAACCCATGAATCATGAAGACTTTCTCCAGACTCTCAATGATAGTCTCAGATGTTGTGGAACGCATCATCTCAATTTCATAATATCTGCTGAAGTAGTCAACCACAACTCACACGGAGTCACCTGATGGTAAAGGACCTAATAAATCCAGGGCCAGGTCTTGCCATGAATTTTGTAGTAAGGGGGTTGACTTGATTGGCTCAGGGTGGGCAGGACTGCTTACTAGCTGGCATCTAAAAAACAGTTTGCAAAATCTTTCTGTTTCTTTGTCAATCCCAGGCCACCATATTTTTGATCGCAACCTCTGCTTCATACTAACAATACCAGGATGCCCTTCACGTGCCAGCTTAACGACTTAGGGTCTCACTTTGCTAGGTGCCACAGTTTTCTGGTGCCACTGAGGATCAGCTTGCCCATCACACTCAGTTCACTGGCTACAGATATGTACTGCTTGAGCTGGCCATCCCTCCAGGTTCCGCTCTTTATATGGTGACACAGCTCACTGAATTCCTCATCTTCTGCTGACACTTCTTCAATCGCACGTGTCATCATTGCGCACAGAGTAGCAGTTACTGCCACAAATCTGACAAATTTATCTGATACTTTGTGCACTGCCAAAGGACCAGTTGCCTGGTTTTCTGCTTGCAGTAAGAGGGATAAGGAATCTGCAAATTTCTGCTCTCCTGGCAACTACTTAACTGTGAATCTGTAAAGCTAAAAGCCTCAGGATCCACACTCAATTCTTGTGCATGGCTTTGACATGCTTGATTATAATTGTTTCTAATGACTTATGATCTGTGTACAATTCAAATTCAATGCCATACAAGTACACATGGAAATGCTCGCACACCCAAAGAACTGCCAACGCTTCATTCTCAGTTTGAGAATAACGTTTTTCCACTTCACTAAAGCTTTTGCTTGCATAACTGATAACTCTCTTTCTTCCTTGTTGTTCTTGAAGAAGTACTGTGCCAATACCAACTGGGCTTGCACCTGCTATAATTAGTGTTCGGGCATCTTTGTCAAAATACCCAAGGGTTTCTGCACTTGCTAATCTGCTCTTCAGCTTACTGAATGCTCTTCTCTACTCATCTCCAAACCTTAAACACACCCCTTTCTTTGTTAATTAATTTTTTTTTACGCAATGGTTCAGCTACAAAGGCAAAGTCTGAGATCAACTGCTCATTGTAGTTAGTTAGTCCTATAGAAAACTTCTAACTTCCAAGGCATTCTACAGCTCTCTTGCCTCAACAACAGCTTTATTTTCTCTTCAGTTGTCCAATTCCATTGTTGTTAGCATCAGTCCCATAAACACTAATGTAGCTTGGTCATGTGAAACTTACACTTTTCTAGATTTTAATTAGTGTCAGGTGTTTCTCTTTCAATTTCTCCAAAACTCTCTTTGACCCCTCATCCTGCTCCTCAGTGGTTTTCCCATGAACAATTATGTCATCGGAGATGTTTGCAGCTCCCTCACAGTCACTAAGTGCTTGCTGAATAACATCCTGATACACTTCTGGGGCTGAACCTATTCCAAACATCAGGCGCTTACATTGAAACAATCCACAATGAGCGATGAAGGCAGTAATGCTACGGGAATCTGGAGGGAGTTCTAGCTGACGGTAACCCCATTTCAAATCAGGCTTGCTAAACACTTTGCCTTGGTTGAGGCTTTGGAGTACTTCATCCACAGTAGGTATGGGGTAGCATTCTTTCATTATCGTTTCATTGGCTCCACACATGTCCACGCAAAACCAAATTTCATCATTCTGTTTTGGTATCACCACTCCTGGACTAACCCATGGTGTCAGGCCCTTCACTGGCTCCATGCTATTCCATATCTATATATATATATATCCATGCTTACAAGTTCCTTGATGTAGTGCACCTGACTGGCTGAGTCACCGGTGGTACGTTGGGATTCACATGTAACTTGACCCGATAGTCTTCTAACTTGCCCACACCAACAAACACTTCTTTGTAATCAGAAATGTTGGCTTCTTTGGACTGCAGCATATAAACTGAAACAGCTAACTTCAACACTCCTACAGTGTAGTTGCAGTGCAGGTTCTCTTCCAAGCAGTGCCTCTCCTTCACCATTAATGACAACAAATTCAGCTTGAAATTCATTCTCAGCTACTCTTGTTGATGATGAAAATGTCCCCAAAACATATTTTAGCAGCTCCTTACTTCCGTACGCATAGAGCCTCTTGTCACACTTCTTAGATACAAAGTTAATCTTCTGCTGCTTTAGCTCACTCCATAGGCCTTTGCCTACAACAGTAGTGCTCACCCCCGAATCAATCACCATTTTCACAACACATCCACCCACAATCACCTCCACTTTTTTAGGCTGTGACACCAGTGAACACATACTCATCTCCCTCATCATTGTCTCCTTCTTGCATGCATCTCACCTTCCTCTTCTCTTTTAGCTTCTTATCGGTTTTTGGTTTCCCTGTCTTGGCTCTGCATTGCAAAGCAAAATGATCAGCGCCACCAAATGTCTTGCAGGTTTTTCCTTTAGCAGGGCATTCAGGATCTCTTCCAAAATGTCCCATGTGGCCACATCTATAACATGTTTTATTTTCTCCTAACGTCTTCTTCCCTTTATCGTGATGCTTGCTTTCGCATGAGTCACAAGTCTGATTCACATTAGCGGTTTTACTCTTCACACTCTCAAGTTGAGCTTGCACAGCTTCATGTGTTTTAAGTCGAAGAACAGCTAGGGTTAAAGTGTCACCTTTCTCCAACAATTTCTGCCTTAACTCATAGGACATTCACCGCTGAACAACTTGATCTCGAATTTGATTATCTGCCTGATCACCACAATTGCAGTTTTTCACAACTTGTCATAACCTTGTAACAAACTGAGCCACCGTTTCACCCTCACACTGTTCCATACTCTGGAAGACATGATTATTTTTGGTATGTTAAATTTACCTTTGGAGTGAAATACACATTTACGGTTTTGTCATACTTGGCTGTTGGGCCTGTATCAGCCAAAGTCTTGATGATTTCTTGTACTTGTTCCCCAGCACAATGCAGAAGTAGAGCTCTCCATTGTATTTTATTGTCAGCTTTGTCTGCTTAAATGATGAGGCCTTTGCTGTCAGCATACGAAAAACATTTAAGCCATCATTGCCATCGCCTGCCAATGCTCGACAGGTCACCAGTGGGTCAAACAGTTTTACACTTGTTAGTAGATCATTCACCTTGATTGAGGCCATACTTCGTTTACTGGACCTAAGAGAACATCCTCGTCACCAGATGCTGTGTCTTAATCGTGTATTGAAACCGATTCGAATAGAGTATTAAGTCTACACAAGGAACACTCCAGATCTAACCTGTCATGCTTTTAATAATCAATCCCATGAACCTTTGTACACTCAGATAAATCATGTGAGCTATAGTGAAAGTACACTACACTACACTGTTGCTGCAATAATGTGTACCGTGTAATTTCAGGATTCCCTGGATCTGTACCAGTTATAACCTTACTTTTGCTCTTGGGCACCTAAGAAATCTTCCTGGGCAACCTATTTTTTCACAGGTTTAGAACACTTGGATCCCTTCAAGCACAGCCTTGTATTATTCTTTCAAAAACATTTCTACCTTTTTCTTAGGTCTCTTATCCTTGTGTTCTTCATCATTGTCTTCATCGTCATCCTCACTATGAAGGTCATCATCTTCCTGCTCAAAGTCTGCCTCAGAACCAGTATCTGAGTCATTAAAATCCAGCAACTCTTTATCATTTTCTTTTAAGAACTTGTAAAACTCAGGATCCTTTTCTTGTAATCTAGCTAGCTGATCTTTGTGATGTGCACTTTTGGATTTTCTGGAAACAAAGTTTCAAGATGAATATTATTACTGAGCCACTAAAATCTGACACAAATTAAACATAAAATGGCTTCACTTGCTACCTATAATTTTAAATAACATTTATCTGCTTGCTTATTTGTTCCTCTTGACACTGTTAGGCATCTTCCAAAGCTGGCTACATGGTAAGCACGATTTTTTTTTTAATCTCAGGTAATTTTTTGTTTTAACTTCATTAGCTGATACATTACCATGCCCAAAAACTAAAGAAAAGAAAAATTACCTGAGATAAAAAATTAACTAAAACATTTTACAAGTCAACTAAAACACCTATTTTAAGCAGGAGAATTTTATCAAATCTGTTATGACAAAAATATAGGTTAGGCGTAGCGTACTTCTTCTTTTGATTGGAAGACGTTTGAACAACTGCAGTTAAACAATCTTCTTCATTTTCTTGCCCATCGTCCCCAACGGAAACATCAGAATCAAACCCATGCATCATAAACTCATCTGCGTCCATGTCACACAATCTCCTGTGAAGAAAAAATAAACAGTTTGACGATCTTTACTTTCAAAACAACTTAAAAACTTTATGATACATGGGTTTGATTCTGACCTTTACTTAAAGGTAAACGTAAAGGTCAGAATCAAACTCATGCATGATAAACTCATCTGCGTCCATGTCACACAATCTCCTGTGAAGAAAAAAGGAATAGTTTGATGATCTTTACTTTCAAAACAAGTCAAAAACTTGAACTTGCCTCTTCTTCTTCTTCTTAGTGGAATCCGCCATCTTGAATTTTGAAGCACGTGCACAAACCGCTGGCTAGAAGACTGTGATCGTGTTTTTATTACAAGTGTTTGGATTGGTGAAGAGTTAGCAGATTCAACCAATCATTGTTCCGCTTAGAATAGGCTTCAACACAGCGAAGCAATATGGCTTCCCGAGAAGAGGTTTGACTTGTGTTTTGTACTATTTTGCAATAATGTTGTGAAATCTCTAAGTTTTAATTCCTTTCCTTTAAAGCTCGATGATGCTGCTAGAGAAAAAGAGAAAGAGCTTCGCCAGAAAAGGGTGAGATCTCTCTTAACACAGATTTATAGTGTGTGTTGTTAAACAACCACGAAGTTCAGAATTCGACTTAAACACTTTGGTCCTTTCTGCTTATAGATCGATACCGCCGTCAAGTTTTTGAAAAATCCAAAAGTACAGCAAACACCTTTATCGCGAAGAAGAGCTTTTCTCGAAAAGAAAGGTATACATTGAATCGTTAAGCAAGTCTCATGATCATTTAACTTATTTTAGTAACATAAGTTTAAATGTAGGAAAGCTGAACTAGAAAATTATTTACAGTGTCTAAAGTCTAAACGTTAAACGTTTAGACTTCGATCTTTGATAACTTATCTTGTAAGCAGAGGCCTTTTGATCTTCCTAGATCAACTCACCACTGTTTAGAAAGAAAAGAAAATAATTGAATTATATATTTAGGAGAACGAAAGTACATGAACAGTTCCCCTGCGCGCGGGGTGTAATAAGGGCAATCTTTCTTCTTTTGCTGGCATTTTTGCTGCATGCACCTTTTCAGTTTAAAAGATGTGTGAATTAATTCGCAGGTTTAAAGAAAGATGAAATTGAAGAGGCTATCAGAATATCTGGCACACCATTAAATGAGGTTAGTGCAGGATAGCCACAGAAACTGGTCTTTTCAATTTAATACAAACTTAGCAGTGAAACTGAACAACAATTTTCAGGGTTGTGACTAAGATTTCAAGTTGCCGGGTAAATACAACAAGTAGGCGTGGAATCAAACGGCTAGAGATTTCTTTTGGTTCTATTTTTCTTCTATTTTCCAATAAAAGTAGCCGGGGGCCACTCTCTTAGTAGCCGGGGAAAATCCCCGACCCCTGGCTCTTAATGACAACCCTGATTTTGTTCACTTAAATCATATTTAGCGCATGAACAAGAAACTATATTCACCTATTGTTTGAATATTCCTTGTTCTAAAGGCCAACTTTGCAGAATTATTTACACCTAAAAAACAATACAAGTAAGTATAGCAGTTAACTGCAAATTCAAAATTTGAGCATGAACCCCTAAATGTTTGTGACCAGACAATGGCTACATGTATGGGTCCTAATGGATTTAGTTACTTGCTGCATTTCCTTGAGTATAACAGTACTGATCCTTGATTAATCGCCTCCCTCAAATAATCACCCCCTTCCCACCCTTCTCACCATCTTCTTTTTCTGTTAGCCAGCAAAACTGATCAGTGACGATTCAGACTCTGGTGCTGAGAATATTGACGTTCATCAATGAGATTAATCAAAGAATAAGATTTGGAACACTTAAAAAGCCTAGGTTCAGTTTAATTTATCTGCTTATTTTTTCTTGTATTATTAATTTTAATGGTATAATAAAAAAATAATATATTTGGAGCACACCTTCCAGTGAGCAATACTTGAAATCACATCCCTCGGATAATTGCCTTCCCTCAAATAATTGCTCCTTTTTGGTGCAAATAATAATAATTGCCCATGGCTATTATTGAAGGAAATATGGTATACAAACATGATTTTTTATTTCTTGCTTCAGAATCCTGAACCTATCTCTCCCCCAGTACCCCCACAAGGGGAGGGTAGAAATCGACAAATTGCAAGGTATGAAAAAAATATTTTATGATTGCTTGTTTAGTTAAGCAGGCTTATTTTTTTTTTACATACTTTTTACTGTTAGCATCAATTTTCAAACAATATTGTTTGAAAGTTCTAATGATCTATTAAAATGTACATGTATTTCAGGATAATATAACCCATAGTATGACAAGTGGTCAGAGTGAGAGTGAAATCTGGAGTTCCTGTGTTCAATTCCTTCTTCGGCCATTAAGAAAGGGGAATTGCTTCTGTTCAATAGTAAAAAATAAACCACGACTATAAAATCGTTTTTCTAATCTTTCTGCTTCCAGCTGAGATTTTAAAACCAGCTGTTTAGTGTCAGTTGGAATTTTTGTTTTTGATTTTGTTAATCTCTATCCCTACAAAACCCTTTGCAGAAAGAGGATAAAAAACTAATTTATCCTCCCAAAACCCCAAATTCTGTTTTGGGTATTGTGAAAGTAAACTGTTGGAAACAAAAGTACAAAACAAAAAACCCCGGTGAGTTGCCTGCTTGCAAAATGTGTCAAGTCTGAAGAGTAAAATGCTAGTTGTTACTTGGAATGTTGTTACAGGTCAAAAGTAAATTGAGGTGAATTTTTTTTTTAACTTACTTGGGTTGATTCTCCATTTCCTTTGTCTCTTTATCTTAAATATTCATCAATTAGGCCTAGGAGACAAAGGAAGTTGAGAATCAACCCAGGTTAAAAAAATTTAAAACTTGAATAGAATTTTGACCTGTAACAAAGTTACAAAGATCTCTCTCTCTATTCCAACATGTCTTGTAGCTTGTAAAAAGTGTCATGTATGTCCCTTTCTCATTGCCTTCGTAGTCTTTCTTGAGGAAGAGATGAGAAAAACAGTGTAGATTGATAAGAGAAAGCAAGAGTGTACAGAGAACAGAAGAAAAGTGAATGGGAAAAGTAGAAGAGCTCTTCTTCCTTTTAAATTTTTTTCCTCCAAGATGGTCTTCACCAAACCCTTCCCAAACCCTCCCTTCTTTTTAAATATAAGCCCTGTAATGTTTAAAAAACAAAATCTTTTGGGTCACTTTAACCTTACATGTATGCTTTTCTGTTTTCCTGCTAGTTATATACCACCCCAACAACCTATTCCATGGAGAAGCTATGTAGGAGCTGCTATATTGGGAGGAGGAATTGGATATACTCTGGCTCATCTTTTCAAGGTAAAAATAGTACAACTGTAAAATACACTTTACAATTATATACATGTTAAACTTGTCTTATTTATTGTCGAGATGTTTTTAGCACAAATTTGCTGTGCTGTTCACAACCACTAGTCACCCCCACTAGAAGACGAGACCACCATTTCTATGTGCATTTCAGAGCCATGTGAAGGTCGAGACATTTGCATGGCATAGACTTTCATGTACATGTTCCTACTTTCTCAGTCATTTTTATAGACCCTGGGTATTGATCCAACCCCTGGGAATTGAACTCAGGCTCTCCCGCTCTTGAGAACAGCACTCTACGAACACCCCTAACCCTGCCATGGCAAAATAAGATGGGCTTGCTGTGGCTCACCATGT